>NW_021680435.1:1436405-1478267 GCF_001412515.2 Diachasma alloeum | reverse complement strand
AAGCGGTAACTGGTGGCCGAGAGTGTGGGTGGTCGTGAAGTGGGTAACAGTGTTCCACTTTGGTCGGATCAGCCTCTCGGCGTCCCAGGCTCTGAAGAGTCCCGGCTGATTCGCATCTAATTCTGAAAACACTCCCGAGTTGAAATACTCGGGAGGGGAAAGCCTACTGAGAGGGTGAAAAACCCTCCAGGACGAGAGTAAATTCACTTTACATGGGGGATTAGGCCGTGAGGCTTAATGTCCAGCCTCAAATAGTGGCTGGTGACGTTTGGCATAAGATACTCCTGGTGGACCTCGCCCACTCTACCGTGTCACACTGATGCTAGCTGGGCAACCCTTTGTCCGGCCACAGAAGTCCTCTGAGTGNTCAGAGGCCGGTTTTCGTCGAACCTCCCGTGAAGGTTCGGCTGGCGCCCGACTATTGAGCGATAGAGACGGCTAAAAAGTAGTTTGGATTTTTCCTGGGTGAACAACCCGGGAAAATATCCTTACAAATTCTGAATGTGAATAAATTTGTGAGGATTCCGAACAAATGATTTTTATGGCGGAAAATGAATTGTTTATAAATGCTTTATAGAAAATGCTCGTAATTTTCAAAAATTGCCATTTTTAATTATTTCATCAATCTTCCTCCAAAAGTAAACTTTCTCATTTTTTTTGTGGCGCGAGCCACAATAGATTAATTCCTTGAATTTATTTCGTAGCGTCTCGAATATTCCAAACGTCGAAATTCGAGACAAACGTCATTCTGTCCTTGTCCCTCACGAAATTTCAGGACAATTTCGAACCTTCGATAAACGAAGGTATATAAACTCGTACGCTCCCCGACGGAATAAGACAGTCGAAGTCAGTCTACTTTTGAATACACATGTAAACACTTGCCTTTAAATATACAGTTCGTGTCAACACCGAGTTATTATTCTTGATACCCGCACCAAACCGCCACATTTTTTTAGATATAAAAAATGTTTTTTAACGGTTCAATATGGAGATTCAAGTTCAGACCTGCACAGTTTAAATGATAAAATCATTGTAAAATATCCGCAAATTTAAAGTCAAATGGGGCTCAAATGAAAGCTCTGATATTTCATTACAAAAGTAGAGAAGCATTTCTCTCTACATTTCTCTCTCATTTCTCTCTACAAAAGTAGAGAGTATGTCAATGATGAAACCTTCTCGTGGGTAAACTCCCAAGTCAATCGAGAAGTTTTCATAAATTTTTAAGTAGTTTTCGAGTGTTTTGGGATCTCCTAGAAAGAATGGTGAAAGCTTGGGAAAATGGAGGGCTTTTTAGACGATTGCCGAATGTACTAGAAGATTCTGTACAGCTCTGAATCTTTCTATAATTTTCATGAAGAATTAATAATCCTAGAGGATTTTCCCAATGATTCTCAAATTTTCTTGTCCACTCTGTACCGGTCTAGACCGCTCTATAACTTTCTAGAACATTTCATGATTTCAGAGAAACGGATATTTCAAATTTATACAATCATCTGAAACATGCGTAAAAATTTCGATTCGCAAGGTTATTTTCACGTAATTGTACAGTAAAATTAAAATAAAACTCGCAGAAAACTGCTTCATCGGTCTAAAGTTTTTTATACCTTTCTAAAACCTTACATAAATTTTCGGAGAAACAAACATTTCAAATTATATAGAGTAAGATTTCACTATTCAAATGACTTATCTAATGATTTTTTCAGACTTAAAAATGTATTTGGATTGTATCATAATGCTGATTGTAATGTTCTGATGCTGGAATACAGAGGATATGGCCTCTCTCAAGGTAGTCCGTCCGAGGAGGGTTTATACATGGATGCTCAAGCAGGAATTGACTTTTTAACAGCTCGAAATGATATAAACACTTCAGAAATTATAGTTTTTGGTAGATCTTTAGGTAAAGTATTTCTTCCTGCAGTAGAATTATGTACGCTTGTGGATTGTTATTGTACATCTCGATAACATGGCAGAATATTTTTTCACAAAAAAATTGATCACAAAAATAATTCCAGTAAAGAAACGTAAAGAATATCAGTCCTAAAGTAAATTGCAAATTATCTGGAAAAATCTTCAGTTTTCAATTCTAGAGAATGAGATCATGTTGAAGCTTTTTCAGTAGGAAAATTTTTTGGGCCTCTATTTTTTTTTTATTAGAGAAATTAATTCAGACATCTTCTTTCAAAGATAATCTGTTTAACGAAAAAAATTTCTCGTGGAATTTTCTGAGCAGAGATCAGCCTCAAATGAATCTACAGAACAATTGATATCAAATTCGATTCGATTTCAACCATAATTTTACCTATTCGTGATTTTGTTATTTCGATGAATGGAAAAGCAATTATTAAATTTTTTCAATTGTTTCTTCTCTGTTATGATTACAGGTGGTGCAGTGGCTGTTGATTTAGCAACGAAATTCGATAATGAACGTAAAATTTGGTGCCTTATTTTGGAGAATACATTCACCAGTATTCCTGACATGGCCTCAATTTTGATTAGCTCAAAATTACTCCATTATTTACCATTAATCTGCTACAAAAATCAGTTCATGTCAGTAAGAAAGGTACATTTCATAAGAGTTCCCACATTGTTCATATCAGGATTATCAGACACACTAGTACCACCGCACATGATGAAGGAACTGCATAAAAAATGTTGTAGCTCGTACAAACGTTTAATTTCGATACCGGGGGGTACACACAATGAAACATGGAATCAAGATGGTTATTACGAACATTTTAAGACATTCATTAATGACCTTAGACAAAAGCCACCACCACGTGTGCCAGCTAGTCACGTCTATCAAATAGACGATATTTAGTACTGAATTCTAATCTCATTTTTTACACAAATTGCGTCCAAAACATTGATTCATGAGTTCTGTAGTTAAGTGGAATAATCGTATATACATACGAAGTGAAGAAATATATTTTAAAACTAGTGGCGTACTATTTTAACGCAATTTGTTTATAGAACTTTATCCTAGGGATTTTTTTGAATTTATACAATTTTTCATTGCACATGTTCAAGAGTAGTCAGTAATACCTTGATATGGATTCAACAGTGGAGTGATGAAAGACGATGTATCATAATCAATTAAAAGATTATCGTATGAATGAATTTGAAAGAAGAAATTTTAAAGAAATTCATCGGAAGGCTTTTGTTGCAGAAAGTTTACTAGACTTTAATCGTTTAAGGACGAGGTGCATACCACATAGCGATCCACGCGAAAGTGAATGATGGCGATCAAAATTGATTATTTCTAAATCCATGGCGTACCTCCAATCATACAAATATTATTGGGCCATATAGACGCCAGCTTCAGTTACATAGCAGTATGGTAATTTTCCGTTGATTAGAAGTAATAGGGGAGAGCGTTAATAAAAAAGAAAATTTTTTATCAATTTTTTTTATTATTGGGAGTACCGATGAGAATAATAATTTTCTATTCGGTAGAAAAGAACATGCTGTGCGAAAAAATTACTGATACCCTGGGCCTTTCTCTGGACTTTAGATTTTGCTGTTTCATTTTCTTTTCAATTAATCCATTAACAAAATCTTCCCACGTCAAAACTTGTCGATAATTTTCCATTCTACGGAACGGAAAGTTATTATTCTCATCAGTACTCCCAATAATAAAAGTAGTTGATAAATAAAAGTTAAGGCCCAGGTGTACTATCTTTCGTCCGTTATCTCGATGTTTTTTTTTCATCTTTCGTCATCTGAAATTGTCAATTAAGTCCTGCACCATGCAGAAGTTTTGAAAAATTATGAATGAATAATCAAAAAAAAAGTAGAAAAAATTCTCAATTTTTTCAAAGAGCATTTTTAATTTATGTTCAGAATAAATTGAATAACAAGAAATTAAAAAATGTATCTGATTTACGGTGACAAATGGCGGCCTGTCACCCAATATCATGCCGTGGGAAGACTGATTTCGTAAATCTTTTCCCACACTGCACAGAGACATTTATTACGGAAAAGGCTCTCTGAAAAAAGTTGTAATATTTTGGAGAATTCTTTAATCACACTTTTATCACATAAAAATGGCAGATGACTACATACCACTGTTTTGAAAATTGAGATACCTAGCTGTCACTTCCCATGAGGAGTTAGTGTTTTGTTATCCACCATGGAAAATGACAGCTAATAGATAATTTGCCACAGCGAATCAGATATTTGTAATTTCCACTTTTTTCAACTCATTCTGAATCTCATCTAAAAACGCTCTTTGAAAAAGTTCAGAATTTGTTCTATTTTTTTGTTATCATTCAATCATAATTTTTGGGAATTTCTACACGATGTACCACTCAATTAACAATTTTGGATTACGAAAGATAAAAAAATTCCAGATAACATTCGAAAGATATTACACCCGGGCCTTAATAGAAAAAATAGTTGATAAAATTTTTTTTTTGCTTGAATTGCGTCAAACAGTGGTTTTCAGCTTGTTTAATTTTGCCCCACTCTCCCCTAGAATTCGAATTGTATTGTGCATATATTTGGTAACTTTTCTCGCAAATTACTTATTTCTGCGATATTCGCAAGTTAAGATCTATAGAATTTCTGCACTCACATCCTTTTATTGCTTCACTGCGGAATCGCAGGTGAATTCTTCTTGATGTACAGAGATCTTTTTTTTGCACTTTCTCATTCCACTTAACAACTGAATAATCCAAAAATAATGAATGCAGATTATCAATGATTCGAGGGACACTGCTGTGATGATACAAATAGATTACCATTTTTTTAAGAATCTTATTTATTGAATGCAAAGAAATCTTCCTCCAATGTCTCTCTTCGTGAGGAGAAGAGTTTTGTATGATTACATGAATTTCATTGGGTAAATTTGGGGTGTTGTTGAGATATATGGAAATAGTTTTTGTGTAGTCAGTGAAACATGAAAACAATCAATTATCTTTATATAATTAGTAGTGAAGGGGTTAAAGAGGACGAGTTCAATGTAGATTTTCAGATTATTTTGTAAATATCTTCGAGAAGAAGATATGTCTATCGGTATTTTATCATTAAAAGAAACAGTTTCAGAGATATTTGCGAAATAATCTATATGGAATTCTTACACTTAGGGGTCAATGCGACAAAATGGATTCTTTGTTTCTGTAAATAATTCTAAATCCGCTGATTAGAATTTTCATCTTGGCATTCCAAATATTTACAAGGATCCATTTTGTCATGCTCTTTCCTTCTGTATATAAAATTCAATGTCAATTCTAGTTTATTTTCATAAATAAGGGCAAATATAAGATGTAATAGTTCTAGTTCCCTGCCAACCGAAGAAAAAGAAATAACGATGAATCAAATCATATTTATTTTGTGTTCTATCATGATAATATAAGGGAAAATAAAATTGCCAAATCATGTATCCTTTTAGAAAAAATGCTTTTTCTTCTTTCTTTAGAGCGTCCATTTTAGTTATTCAGCAGTTAAGTGCCGAGAGATGACGAAATGTAAATATTCTGTCTTTTGAACCCCTTTGTCTCGAATCTCTTTGGGCAAAAACTGGGACTTTGTTTCGAATTCAGCGTGGGAGAACCTAGATTACTTCAACTCTTCAGTATCAGCTAAATGAAGGCTGTGGTGTGCAACTCCTATCTCTTATTCTTCCGCATTTCACTTCCAGAAATTACGCTATATTGCTTTCGAATGGAAGCATTGTAATCATTCAAATTTAAGTTTTCGATTTTTTTGTATTATATCGACCCATTAGAATCCAAAAAGTCTGAAAATGAAATTTTTAGACCGTGTCCGTACGTATGCGTGTATATATGTATGTGGGCGGTAAATTTTTTCTTCAATTATTTGCTAATGAATGGATGGAATTGAATCGTTTTTTTTTTTCAAATGTAGCTATTGTTGAGCCCTATCGATCGCCATTAATTAAAATTAAATTCATCGATTAGTTTTTTACTTTTGAATTTTTTCGAAATTCGGTTGTCCCACAATAACTAAAAAAAAAGAGTTCCGTTTGAACCTTTGTAGGGATAAGACGTGTTTTGGATTCGCTCCGTAAATAATACCAATGCCTATTGTGGTAAACTATCCCTTTCAACACGGACTGTCAATGAGTGCAGCCCATTAGGGGCGACTCTTGACTAGTTTTCACTATTTTGTTTCCAACCACCATGGAAGAAGTGAATAAAATAACAAATGAGAATGACGCAAATGCGCCCAGCTTTCAGGTCCTCCAGCCGCAAACATTCGCGCAAGCAACAAGTAACATGCAAAATTCTGAGGCTTTTCCTAGTGACGAAGAAGGTGTCATAACCAGTGCAATCCAAGGCACTATAATATATATATATATATAAATGAAGGAGTATATTTATGCAGTTGGAGACTTCGTGGGTCGTATGAACGTACTTGCAGCTGAAAGAATACAGGGAAATCGAATTTCGATGTACGTTAAAAGCCCAGAACTCGTTGATAAATTGGCATCACCGGACACCAACTTATACATTGTAGATCATCTACTTAGAATTATTCCAGAAAAAGCCAAAATCCGCAAAGTGATTCTGTCGAACGTTTCGCCTAACATTCCACACTCGGCCATTGAAGAAGCCCTGAAGGTCAGTAAAATCGATCTAGTCACAAAGGTGTCTACAATCAAGTTTAACTTGGACAAGGAGGGATATTCTGTGGTGAGCTCTAGACGACAATTCCAAATGAAAAAGGAAGAAGTTCTCAAAATTTCAGAGATTCTCAAGATCGTATACCGAGGTAAACAATATTTGATTTCATCCATTGTCGATAGCCAAGCCTGTTATAAGTGTAATAAAACAGGGCATATTGCGAAGAATTGTACCCAAGACAAAACTGGAGATAATCCCCAGTGACGTAGCATGTCTCAACGCCTGTCACAACAGAGAAACATCCCTCCATCCCCACCTAATATTTTACCAGCGGACCTGAGCATAGAAAAAAGGGAAGGCAACACAACCACAGAGAACCAAGTAATGACAGATCCAGAGAATGAAGAAGGCAAGAAGCAATCAACCAAACATGTCGATAATCTCAAGATAAAATGGAAACAGATGAACTCCAGAATACGAAACTTCCCCTAACAGATTTCGCTGAGCTTGCGTTCGCCCCAGGGAACTCAGCAAGTGAGGAGGATGACGACTTTGAGCTTCCGAAGGTTCAGGTGAGAAAGGCGAAAAGACCCAAAACTATAAAAACTCGCCTTCTCACTGAAGAATTCATGAAAGCTTATTCAATTAAAGTAGCCAGAGTGTTCAAGAAAAACCCAGAGGACTACTGCCTGGATTAAGACCAGTTTCTCAACTTCGTCGGCAGGTTATTTGAAGTAAAAGACCTGCGACTTCTCGCCGAGCAGAACAGCAACGACCCCTTAAACCTTGCTACCACTCTGAGATGTCTCCAGCCCTACATCACAGACATAACATTCAAAGTAGAGTGACCAATCTGGCAAACAAATTGGAAAACATCGCAGTTAACACAGAGGAAGATGGGTATCTGACAGCGTCATCCCAAAACTAACTGTCATTATGGCTGCTACACAAACACAACAACTAAATGAAACCAACGTTCCCTGTAATCTGAAAGTTATCTTCTGGAATATCAGAGAAATCAACGCGCATCGAGAGGACATTGAACTGGCTCTCCAGGACTTCGACGTTTTCATCGGTGTCGAGACTAAACTCAACCCGGCAGACAAAGGACCTTACAAATTTACGGGCTTCAATACCCACCGTGTAGATAGACCTATCCTACCAGGTGAAACAGGGCAGGGAGGTATAATAATAATTGCCAAAAATAATTTATCTATTAAGCTATATCAAAATTTTACGAATCTACACTCAAGCATAGAACTTGCAGCTATTGAAATAATCAACGTCAAACCGAAAATAAATTACTTGTATGCTATCGAAACCCAGAATGTAGTTTAGATCTTGAGCACTGGAAAAAAATATTTGATATACATAGAGTTTATGAAGCTTATGAAGCTCTATCAAATTTGGTATATATAAAGCTTACGAAAATTGTTTGTTATGGTTTAAGACTCTATGATTGTATAGAGAAAAATGATATATTTTTGTATAATACCGATACTCACACCCACGTGGACATATATAGAGGAAATAAATCAAGCATAGATTTGGTAATGAGCAGTCCGGAAATATCAGATATTATAACGGTTAGTGCACTTAATGAAACTTGGGGTTCTCACCATTATCCAATAAAAATTAATCTTAGCGTCCAAAAAACACTGCATAATAGAAAATCTTTCAAGATCACTTCGGTACAAACAAATTGGCACACACTGGATGTTTTATTAAATAGTTCATTTTCACTGTTTCTGGCACCAGCATATGAAAATCCCAACCCAATAGAAAAATACAGATATTATGAAAAAAAAAATGTTACCAAAAGTGGAGAAGTACCAAGAGACTTGGTGATCTTATAGCCTACAGAAAATCTGTTGCCACTGCCAGAAAAACTTTTAGGCAGAAGAAGAAACAATCCTTCATTAAATTTACAGAAAATTTAAATTGTAGAAAAAATATTAAATATGTCTGAAACACGCGCAGAGTCCTGAAAAATGCCTGGATAAATACAGGATCCCACAAACCCAGAGATTTTGTTCAGATAAGGGAACAGATTTTTCAGGCAATGGGAAAACTAACCCGCGACATAGATCTCGTAGACACTGCCTACATGCCCCACTCTGACCCAAATCCGTTATTCGACCAATCTTTCTTCTTCGATGAATTCAATTATGCACTGCATCATAGAAATAGTCAATCGGCTCCAGGACTAGATGGTATAGATTACAACTTACTTAAAAAAATTCCCTGTTCAGCTCAAGTTGATACTTCTAGACATCTTCAATGAAATCCATCATTCTGGAGAGTTTCCCCCCGAATGGAAAGCTACCTTCCTTCACTTCATCCCCGAGAATAACAACTCTGGAGTCAGACCCATAGCCCTAACTTCGTGTGTACTCAAATTATACGAGACAGTACTAAAAAGTGGACTGCAATGGTGGGTGAAATGAAACGGGATTCTTTCCCTGTCCCCAACAGAGTTCAGATCAGGACTGTCGTGTAGGGACAACCTCGTAAACCTCAGACTTCATGTAGAAGATTCCTTTAGAGAATAAGAACAGATACTAGCAGTATTTCTGGATATTACAGGAGCATTCGACAACGTCGACGGGGTTAGGCTATTGGATATCCTCGCGGAGGTCGGATGCTCTTCTACCATCGACCGACAGATTTATTAAATTTGTCACCCAGGGGAGGGTTCTGCACTGTGATGCTCTGGGGGACGAGTCCAGAGCAGCCAGCGGGGGGGTCCCTCAGGGTGCAGTGCTCTCCCCCCTCCTCTACACAATCTATACTAGGAAAATCCTCAAAAAAATAAATTCTAGAGTGGAGACATCACTTTTCGCTGATGATATAGCTTTGTTTATCCGTGTCTCTGAATATGAAAAAAACAAAGCTATTCTAGAGAAATCAATAGATCAGGTGATAACCAACCTTAAAGATTTAGGACTGGAAATTGACCCCGAAAAAATAGTACTCCTGCGCTTCAGTAAAAAAGGCTCTCTGCCAGCAAACACCCAGATCAGAATAAAAGATCACACCATTGTATCTTCTCCGACCGCTAAGTTCTTAGGCATATACTTTGACCAAAAACTGAACTTCAACCACCATATATCTATACTTCAACATGCGATGTTTGAAAGCTCTAAACCTCGTCAAATTCCTACAGAGAACGTGGTGGGGAACAGACCTTGAAACACTGATTAGATTATACAAAAGTTATGTCCGTTCCATAGTGGATTATGGTCTATTCGCCTACTTCCCGAATACCAAAAAATACCAATCAAAGCTAGAGTCGATACAATATGCAGCCATCCGCTTTGCACTGGGATACAGACGTTCTACCCCAACCAATGTTTTGATAGGTGAATTAAAGCTCATGCTGATTAAAGATCGTGCCAGCTTCCTATGCAAGACATATTTAATGAAAATCCTGAGTAATCAATCCACCCAAGTATACGACACAATCTTCCTTATTTTCAAAGAAAAGAGAACAAGGACCCTCTGTCGAGATAAACTAATCACCAAGTGCATTAGAGATGTGTTGCAACTTGAGAATTCCTTGAAAACCAATAAGATCTTCAATATTTTTATATAAAAATATTTTCAATATTTTTTTTCAATTCAATATTTTTTTTTAAATAAAAACAAAAGACGACCTTGGCACAACTCTCCAAACCCTCCCAGCACCAAACGAAGCTCTAAATCGGGCAATTACAAGTAGTTTTCAAACCTGGAATATCATCTATACAGACGGTAGCAAGGATTCGGAAACAGAGTATGTGGGAGCAGAGTGTCACTGCGCCAGTCTGGGCGTTGACACTTCTGTTATCTTTCTTCTGATAGCTATATATTTGTTGATTTGATTTTCATAATGATTGTTGAAAATTGGGAATTTTTAATGAATTTCCCTGAAAGGGAGTTTTCTGATGGTTTCTTCAAATGTGATGTTTCAAATTCATTCAAGTATGTGTAAATAAAATTTTTCTATTACCATTTTATGAAAGGCCTAAGGAGATAAATAGAACTGTAAAAAAGGCAATCGGTTGTATAGAAGAAAAGGGGAAATAAGAATAATGATGAAAATTTAAATTGAAAATCTGACGAAATTAGATAAAAGGAAATCTTATTCAATTTAATAAAATTAAATAAACAATGCATTATACATGATAGAAGGAAATGATGTGCAAAATAACCATTCGGAAGCATATTGCTAATTTATTAGTAAAAATAACTATACTATATACAAGAGGAATTTCCCACTTGTTTGAAATGGAAGCAACGATTCTGTGGCTAGTGCACGGCCCTGTGGTCACCTGAGTTCAACAACATCGTTCAATCAATTACTCAAAAATCTACTGAGAATATGTGCAAAGGCACGAAAGAATCATCTTCTAGGGTGTCATAGAATAATGGGTGAGAAACTTTTCATGAAAGCTAAATAAAAAAAATGATTCTTGAAGGAGAGCTTTTCCTACCGTCTTTACCCATATTTTAGTTCTTTCTATGATCTTATCACCTGATTTATTTACAAAAAGTCCACTATTTAAAATCGTCGGTTCGAACGTCTTTTTCTCAACGCAAGTTTATAAGAAATTATCATGCCAGTGACCACTAGTAATAAGAGACTAACAACTGCACTGATGACAATTATCACCATCCCACTTCCAGATTTGAGGGCGATTTCTTTTCTTCTATGGAGAAACTGGTCACTTCCTTCAAATACTTCGAGTCGGCTAAAGTCATTTCCGGTTAAATTATCGTCGCAAAAGACTTGGCCTTTCCATTTCATCCAATGGACCATTCTCTTGTCGAATAATTTCAATGGGCTTGCGCATCTGTAGTAAAAAAAGTAAAAGACTTTAAGAGAAGTTAAACACTTTTGTAGCGAACTAGTGGAATGAAATTGGACGAATCAAGTATCTATATCTCGACAAACACGGAATAATTTTATAGATGAATAATTACAAAGGTGAATGTCAAGATTATTTTTTAGTTGAAAATGTCTTCAACTATAAATGCAGTCTCGTCACGTTTGCCTCCAAAATCACTTGTTTGGAAATTGAAAGCACATAATCAATAATTACAGGTTCCATTCATAATGTTCCACTATATCGCTAAAAAAATTGTTGTATTGAGCTTTGTGAAAACGCAGAATTACTTTAGATCAATTAGAAGTTCAGGATTGAGAGCGTAAAGGTTGGGCACTAATCTTTCCAGCATCCACTCGGATTTACAGTCACAGATGAATGGATTTCCTTGCAAATTCACTCCATACTCTGGCAACGTTTCGTTCAAGACCTTCTCCAATTTTTGGGAAATTCTGGTGAGGCCGTTCTCGCTGAGGTCTAACTATAAATCAAACATCACACTGGTTAGAATGGTAACAAAAATAATGGATATAGTGTGGAAGTAAAAGGAAATAATTGAAAAAATTGTTGAAATAGCTTAAGTGGTTTTCGATATATTTGCGATAAACGATTTAAGAACGGATCGCTATGTCTCAAACACTGACTCGATTGCTCTGAAATCTTGCATAAAGTTAGTTCACATCAATGCCAAATATCGGACAAAATTTTGTGGAAGTGTTTTAGTTGTTTTATTACTCAATTTACGAAAAAATTGGGCTCCAAAAGGGCACCAGCGGACATCCACACAGACGAAGATTCCCAAGTACAATTATAAAATGTAACAATAGTTCAGAATGAATCAATATCTCATTACATTCTTCGATATTTACGCATTTTTTCCCAATAACAATAAGCTTCGTAATTGCTTCCGAAGAGAAACATTGTAATCGTTCAAATTCAAGTCTTGGATTTTTTGTTATATCGACCCATTATGATCCAAAATCCGAAAATGCAATTTTTATATCGTATCCGTACGTATGTGTATGATAAAGTTTTCCTTCAATTCTCCGCTAATGAATCCATGGAATTGAATCATTCGTTTTTCTTAAATGTAGGTATTGTTGAGCCCTCTCGAACGCCATTAATTCAAATTTAATTCGACTAATTTTTTAATTTTCGAATTTTTCCGAAAATCGGTTGTCCCACGATAACTAAAAAAAATGTTCTGAATTGATTGAATAATGACTTTAAAAAATCGTTTGGATGTCCTTTCGGCCGAGTTCGAAGATGAAGGCGATAGTAATAATCTTTATTTTCATTTATTTGAAAATTGCAAAAATTCTGTATTTTTTTTAAATCAGAATTCCGGGGATATCATTGAATATCATGCTTCAAATGAATTCAATCACAGCTTAAAATACTTGTTTTAATGCCATTACGTCGAAGTTGAAAGATTATTACGATAGCTATAATGGTTGGTTTGGTTTTTACGATAATTGTTGAAAATTTAGAATTTTTCATGAATTTCTCTGAAAGTGAGCTTTCTGATGGTATCTTCAAATATGGTGTTTCAAATTCAATCAAGTATCTATAAATAAAATTCTTCTATCAACATTTTATCGAGCGGCTGAGGGGAGAGATAAAATCGCAAAAAAGACAATCGGTTATATTGAAGAAAGGGATAATAAGAATAATAATGATGATAACATCCAACTAAGTTGAAAATCTGACGAAATTAGTTAAAAAGAAATCTTATTCAATTTAATAAAATGAAATAAACAGTGAATTATACATGATAGAAGGAACTGATGTGCAAAATAACCATTCGAAAGCATATTGCCAATTTATTAGCAAAAATAACTTTACTATATGCAATACAAGAGCAATTTCCCACTTGTTTTTATGATACTTACGTAACAAATATCCATACCACGAATGGACTCTTCATCGAAGGCCTTCAAATTTTTGTTCGAAGAAATAGTAATATTAATACAATCCCCATCCTGTCCTTTCAATTTCTCGAGCGCATCATCGTAGATTGCATTGAGCAAAGTTGTATTCTTCATAACAAAGTTTCGGAGCTTCAATTCATTGAAAAACTTCAACTCCTTGATTGGATTTCCATTCATGATGAGTGTCTCAAGACTCGGTAAATTGTGACTCATAAAATTCTCAGGTATTGACGCAAACAAATTATTAGAAATGTCCAAACCCTTCAATATTGGAAGCGTAAAATTTGATATCATCGATAGATAGTTTCCACTGAGGTTTAAATATTTCAAACCACTGAACAATACCTCATCCGACTGAATTTCTTTAATTTTATTATTTTCGATACTCAAGGATTCGACAGATAAATTTCTTGGCAGAGATGTCAATTCGTTATATCCGACACGTAATTGTCGAATACTAGCTTCAATAATCGTTGAGTTGAGAGAATTGTGTTCCAAATTTAATAACTCTAGACCTTCAATATTGGAGAGATAATGTTCGAATGAAGTGAGAGAATTATTCGACAAATCCAGAGTCGACAATTTTGGAAAATTATTGGTGAAATTTTTTGGTAATTCTGTTATGATGTTATTCGATAAAGAGAGGCCGCTTAGAACTTGTGAAGGATTCGTCAGTGAGCCGTTGATGCTTCCAATTTTATTATGACTCAAATCAAGATATTCTAGGGATCTTACTTTCGCTAATGCCCCAATATCGATATTTTCTATATTATTCCATGACAAATCCAACTCCCTCAGCTTAGTAAATGATTCTAAAATCTCAGAATCCATTTTTGTAATATTATTATGCGACAGAACGAGGAATTGTAGACTGGTCAGGTATTTAATTCTCTCGAGTGATGTTTCATTAACAAAATTATTCGATAAAATTAATTTGTTCGGTGGGTCTTCATAGATGAATGACAAGAATTCCAAATCATCACTATTTTGATCGAGTTTTCCATCACAATTGTACTCAATTAAATTATCTGGAAGCAAAGAAATTCATAGAAACAGGAAATTCGTTCTGTTTTGAGTGATACAGTGGTGAAGGAGTAAAACGTCACATTCGATAGATTCTGTCTCATTGCAATAGATTGTCTCATTGTTTTTTTTATTTTGATAATCTGAAATGATTTCTAATTGCTATTCAGTTTTAGAAAGCCCTGGAGTCCCCAAAAATTATGATGGTATAATCGAAAAAATGTTGAAAAAAAAGCTGAACATTTTCAAAGAGCGTTTTTGAATAATTTTGGGAAATAAACCTAATAGAGAGGAAATTGCAAATTAATAATTTTATGGCACGCTGTGGAATAAGTCGAGTTTATCGCACGCTGCGCTTCGCGCAGCGTGCTTCAAACTCGACTTCTGCACGATGTGGCATAAAATAGTATAACCACTCGGGCATAAACTTCGTTTTCAACGAATGTGAATACAGACCTCGCCTTCGGCTCGGCCTGTAAACTTCACATTCGTCGAAAACGAAATTTGTGCCCTTGTACTCTAATGTACTATGATGTATCTAATGGCTGTTAGGTCGTCATTTGTCACAGTAGTTAATGGCTGTCAGATCGTTAGTTACCATGGTAAATTATCCATTCACTATTACCTCTCTATCAGACTTATTTTTTAATCTTTATTAAAAACGCTTTTTGAAAATATTCGGTTTTTTTTTCACTTTTTTTAATTGTACAATCATAATTTTTAGAGACTCCTGCGTGATTTAAAATCCAGGGAAATTGTGATATATTTTACATTATGAAAAAGGAAAAACAATCGAGATAACGTTCGAAAGATAATCCACCCGGGCCTTAACTTAAAAATTAACTTAAAAAAACTGCTGAGAGGTTTTATTCGAAATTTCATCAACCGCTAAAAAAGGTGGACATCACCTTTGACGTAGTACGTTTTACCGCTTCATTGTAGAAATAAGTCATCTCAATTCAAGAATCACAAAAATATCTGTATTTATTGATTTCTTCTCACGATACCTGATGTTGAACACTCGCATATTTTACACAGATCACAAATTGATAAATGTAACACACTGATAAAGAGAAAAACAGCAAAGACTTTTCGCATTTTGAACAATTAAAAATGTATGAAATTTGGAGTAGTAAACATCAAGAACCCCAAAATTCTGACACTTTTTCAACACTCGATGCACGAGAATTACCTCCAAAATGATAATGTTCCCTTTCTGAAAAGGTATCAACTCCTGATAACGGTTTATCGCTGCGTCACAGTACTGCAGATCGAAGCCTATAATCTGATGGCTATCTCTCCAACGAAACGCTTGTTCTCCTATGACTCAGATCCTCAAATAAAAAAAAATAAGGTCATAAAGAAAATTTATAAACTTAGAATATCCAAGTTTATTCAAGAACTGATTAGTTATCTCCATCAAGAATCATAACTTCTTATGTCGAAAGGTAAAAAAAGAAAAACAACTCTCTTACAATAGATTACAAAAGCAAATGATTGGCAATACCAGGATACAAAATATGGATACGATATTTAGAAAATATCCTTGTTGTGAAATAGTAGAACGTAATGGTCGTATTTAATATTTTTATTAATTATTCGTTTATGAAGCAAGTGAAATCACTTCTTCTCAAAATAATTTTCTTCATTCTACAGAAAAGATGGGAAGTATCGACTTGTTACGTTTTACAACTTCAATTCCAATTTCGAAAAGAAATTTACGATTTTTTGAAAAAATTGGTTATCGACGGTTGTTTAGTATTCTTCTTGGCTTTAGAGATTTCTGAGGTCTTCGGGGGACTCGGTTTCTTCTCCTTAGGAGGCTCAGGAGTTTCATCATCCTCAGAACAACTTTCTACGATCTGGACCTTCTTCGTGACCATGAAGCCATCCTCATCGACAAAATGTTTGTCCACGAATTTTCGAACTGTCCTCTTTCCTGTGATTCTCTGCACTGGTGGAGGCGATGGGGATTTCACTTTTTCTACTGGTTCCTCTGTTATTGAAGACCCAAAAGGATCGGGGTCCTCCTCGGGTTCAGAATCCTCACTCGAGTCAGAAACCACAACAATTCGTTTTCGTTTCTTTGAGTCATTATGAGAATCTTGACTTCTTTCACGTTTTTTGCCCCGAGTCGACTTCTTAGATTTCTCTGGTTTTGTAGAACCATTTGCTGACGATTTTTTCACTTCTGGAGGTGACGATTTCTTTTCAATTTTTTTGGTTTCCAAAGGTGATGATTTCTTCGGCTCACCGTTGGAGGAAGCCAATGGACTCTCAACAAGTTCTGGTGACTCGTCTTCAGCTATTGTTGATTTCTCGTTTTTGGACTGTTGAGAAGATTTTCCTTCAATAATTTCAACATCTACATCCATTGGACTTTCATCCTTGCTTTTTGAATTTTCTTGCGGCGGAGTTTTTGTAACGTCATATGGTTTGGTTCCACTTGAAGTTGATGGCGGTGATTTTTTCTGATTTTGAACTTTTCCGAAAAGATCACTGAATCCTTTCTGAGTGGACTGGACGGGTTTTTTGGAAATTGTTCCTTTCTTATCTCCAGATTTACCTGGAGGAGAGACCTTTTTAGCTTCAGTTTTATTCTCAGCTTTGTTGGTATCTTTCTGCTTCTCTTTTTCCTCATCTTTTTCTTTCTCTTCTGCCGGTTTAGAATTAGCAAATGCTTTCTTCAACGGATTTACTGGTTCTTTCACCTTGGCGGGAGGGGGAGGGGGTTGATTTTTCTCATCGAAGGGAGCTTGATATCGAAGTGAAGCCCCCCATCTCCTTGAAAATAGCTCCTCATCACTGAGGATCGTGCTGTCCTTGCACTTTATTGCTGAAAATTTGACGTCACCTTTTCCAGCATTCACCAGGGATTGAATATCAGGCAGAGTCTTCTGGAGACTGTATAAGTGCTGCGAGATAATCTTTTCGTACTTCTTGGTGGCTTCTTCAAGATCAGACGCTCTGACAACTTCCACTCGAATTCCTCCATCCTTTAGATTGCCGATTAGCATCACGGTGGCCACAATTCCATCATCCTTGTGCTTCTCCCAGTAATCTGCTAGGATTTCTTTCGCTGTGTTTACGTGGACTTCCAGCTCTTTGCTCAACCATTTATATGTCACCTATGAGAGGGAATAAATTTTGAGAATGACTGAATTTTTTGGGAGCAAATGAATCAAAATGAGATACGAAAGTAGATAGGTCAACTTATCTAGTTTCCAACATCTCAGAATTTAAAAGGAGACTATTATGAGTTTTAAGTCGTGGGATATTGGAGTGAGATTTCTCATGCATTGAAAATCGATTATATATGTCTAAAAACGAATAATTAGTGCTAAAAAATTAATTGTTCATTGTTCCTTTGCGACTCCTACTCAGGCAATTTCATTTTGTTTAATATGTAAATTTGCGCCATTCGTGTAAAATAGGTAGAAAAATTATCTTTTAAATATTAAAAATAACCGACGTCGGTGGCCGACTGGATTCGACGCAAGTCTAGTGTGCGAAAGGTTGTTAGTTGAATTCCCCGTGGAACCGAATTTTTCAACGGAAGGCTCCGGTGAGCGGGAGGTTGCTAATAGAGGAACGCCTGTACCGGCATGGGTTTTCTGTGGTTTCCCCATGCTACTTCTATGTTCTAATATGTCTAAAAACGAATAATTAATGCAAAAAATTGATTGTTCATTGTTCGTTTGCCGGCAAATGCTTAAAATGCTAAAAATAGTCCAGAGGTTTCATTTTTTTGCAAATTTTTGAAAAAATGTGTACAGTAACAATTACGAATTTTTTTTTTTAATTCGACTCCTACACAGCTAATTTCGTTTTGTTGAATATAACAATTTGCGCCATTCATGTAAAATAGGCAGAAAAATTATCCTTAAAATATTTTAAACATATTCACAATTCTTTCAAAACATGTTCATATTATGAATTCTTCCGGAAAACAAAAAATAACGAAATCAGCTGTGTAGGAGATGAATTTCAAAAATCTAATTCGGAATTGTTATTGCACACGTTTTTTCAAACATTTTGAAAAAAAGAAACCTCTGTAGCTCAAAACTTGGAGGCCCTGGACGATTTTTAACATTTTAAGTGACTGCAGGGCAAACGAACAATAAACAATTAATTTTTTTGCACTAATTATTCATTTTTAGACATATATAATCGATCTTTAATGTATGACAAATCTCATTACAATAGCACGCGACTGTTAAATCTCATAGTAGTCTCCCCGGAAGGTAAGGTTACAAGGGAGGGTCATGGCACGGAAGTTAGCAGATGCTCTTCAGCAGATGCATTAGTACGATCCTGGAGTCGGGCGCCTAATGTACTGTATCTAACTAGATACTTGTGGAATTATCTCGAGTTGTATCACACGTAGTAGGTTTGCGCAATACGGATACTTCTGTATAAATTACTATCATTGTTGGAACAATGAACATCAATTCAAATTCACTCTTGATACCTTCCTCAACCCTCCTTCAATTCGCCCCTCAAATTTCAAGCCCCCACCCCCGATACAAAGGTCAAAATCCCCACTCTAATCTCCCTAAAAAATGAACGTCAACTCAAATATACCCTCAATACTTTCCTCAACCTTCCTTCAATTGACCCCTCAAATTTCAAGCCCCCACCCCCGATACAAGGGTCGAAATCCCCACTCTTACCTCCCTAAAAAATGAACGTCAACTCAAATTCCCCTCTAATACCTTCTTCAACCCTCCTTCAATTCACCCCTCAAATTTCAAGCCTCCACCCCCGATACAAGGGTCGAAATCCCCACTCGAATTTGAGTTGACGTTCATTTTTTAAGGGGGATGAAGTAGGGATTTTGACTCTTGTATCGGGGGTGGAAACTTGAAATTTAAGAGGTGAATTGAAGAAGGGGTGCGGAAGGTATTGGATGAATTTGAGTTGACGTTCATTTTTTAAGGGGGATGAAGTGGAGATTTTGTCCCTTGTATCGGGGGTGGCAACTTGAAATTCAAGGGGTGAATTTTTCTTTTTTTATTTTTTATTAATGCATTAGAAATCCGTATAGGATTTATTAGCTTTAAAAAATAGTTCTTTACATTGCGGTTACGGTATCAATTGTTGATTTGTTACAGAGTATTTTGTGTTTTGACATTAAATTTTCAGGTTACAGTCTTTCAGGAACTTATCTATAGCTTTCATTACAGGTAGCTTCAATGAGCACAGTATACGGTTGATGTTAGGTGGTAATTCTATATGTTTTCGAATCTTTTGCATCATTCTAACCCTCTTGTTTTCGTACTTGGGGCAGTTCCACAAAATGTGGTTGAGATCCTCTTCGGGATGGCCACATGAGCATTTTGGGTCATTGACAATTTTTATTCTATGGAGAGAGCTTGCTGTGTTGATATGATTGGACCGGGCTCTGTTGACCCATACTATCGTTTCTCTGGACAATTTCCGAAACTTGGCAAACCACGGTTTCTTGTTACTTCTATAAAACAACTGGAAATATTCTTTGCCCTTGCCCCCTCCTTCTGCAAGTATCAGTTCTTTTGTAGAAGAGAGCTTTATCCTTAAATATTTGTTGAAAATCAGTGAATGGGATTTTATCAATGTCAAGTTCCGCGTTCGCGGTCGCGGCCTTTGCAGTGGAATCTGCTTGTTCATTGTGTTCTATTCCCATGTGTGCTGGAATCCAATAAAACTGGATGGTGCGATACGGATATAATTCAGTGGACTGATTGTATTTAGGTTTTATCTCTAGAATGTAGTTGTTGGTCTTTATATTTAATTGAACGTTTTGAAGGGCTTGAAGAGCGCTAAGACTGTCCGAAAATATGTGTACATCTTGATCGCCGTTGTTCAATGCAATGCTCATGGCATCGTTAATAGCTGAACATTCAGCTGTGTAAAGTGATGCATTTATACTCATACTTTTGGCTTCAGAGATATTCAATTGTGGACAGACTACACTGGAACCAACGGATTTACCGTCTTTCGTTTTGCTACCGTCCGTGAAAAAACAATAAGAGGAATCCCAGATTTCTGTAAGCACATCTGTCAGTATCTGAATATTTCCAGTTGTTTTAATTTGTTTCCCGATTTCCGTATTTATAGGTATTTCAAGCATGAGGTTGTCAAACTCATGATTGTGTATATTGAATGTATCTTTCTGTTCTAAGGCTTCTGTTCTCGCGTGAAGATTTCTGATGGTTTGTAATAGTTGTCGGTTCAATCTTTTGGCAATTTTATATTTACTAGTATGAAATTTATCTATAGTTCTGTACAGTCCCAAGTTACTATTGCTCATTGTTTTCACAATGAAGTTTTCGGCTAAGAAAGTGGTTCGATCTTTAATGGTCGTTAATTTAGATTCTGCAATTAGTATATTTGTTGGTGTACTCCTGCGATACCCTAGAGCCGCCCTTATAGCATCATATTGTATTTTTTCTAGTTTATGTGCCAAATGTTTTGAATATGGGTAATAAATGTAAAGACCGTAGTCTATCATTGCGCGGATGTAACTTTTATACAGGATTAATAATGTCTCTGGATCTGAGCCTCACCAAGTTCCTCTTAAAAATTTAATTATATTTATAGCTTTTTTGTTTTTCTTTCTACGTATTCTATGTGGGTTTTGAAGGTCATCTTATAGTCAAATATAATTCCCAGAAAACGACAGGATTCTATCGATTTGATTGTATGTTTGTTTACCTTTATACTTGTGTCCCCTGGAGCGATTTTTTTATTGTTGAAATGTATATATTGGGTCTTTAATGGGTTAATATCCAAGCCTATGTTTGAGAGATTACTATTTAGAGATGATATCGCTGTTTCCAATTGTAGTTTACATTTTTTCAAGTTTGTACCGGAACAATAGACAGCCGTATCATCTGCGAACTGTGATACCGCGACCCCATCAGGAATATTTCTAATAATTTCGTTGACATATATAGAGTACATTAGCGGGCTGAGTACTCCGCCTTGTGGGACTCCTTTGTATATGTGTCGAACGTCGTTCGAAAACACCGTGCTTATCCTTCTCTCATGAGTTAGAAATTTCACAAATCTAACAATATTGCTAGGGCATCCTATTGAAGCTAATTTTTTATCAAGAATATCACAAATGACATTGTCAAACGCTCCGGATACATCCAGGAAAGCAGCCAGAATGTGATGTCTTCTGGACAGTGCTTGACTTACACACAAGTTGAGATTAGCTAAGTTATTTGCGCACGAAGTTCCCTTCCTAAATCCTGTCTGTGAATTACTTAGTTTTTATTCTTTTTCCATCCACCAGTCCAATCTGTTTTTAATGATAGTTTCATATAGTTTACATATACATGACTTTAATGTGATTGGTCTAACGCTTGTACCATCGCCTTTTGGAATGAAGTGAACAAAGTGATCATTCCATGCCCTTGGATATTTTCCAGTAGAGAACATGTCATTGTATAAGTCCAGTAAGAGCAATTGATATTTTATTGGTAATTTCTTTAGAGTGAAGTAATCGACTCCGTCAATTCCTGGGGAGCTTTTGGCTTTACGAGACTTTAGCGCTGTGGTAAATTCGGTGTAATTGAACTGGTTGGATAAAAAAACGTTGTTCGGACATTCAGGCACTGTTTCGGGATCACTAGGAACATATGGTGGACTTATTTTATTCAGTGCCTTTTCTACTCTTTCAGCGTGCTGCAAGTGCTTCCTTGGATTCTCGACCTTCGTTTTAACCCACTTATTCTTTAAGATTCTAGATTTATTCCAAACATACCTGATATTTACCCTAGAATCCATTGATTCAGCAAATTTAATAAAATGTTCTTTCTTTTTACGTTTGAATAATTTTTTGGCGACAGCACATAGACGCTTATACTCCACTAGGTGATTCAAGTCTCGTGAAAAGGACAATTTTTTGTAAGCTACCCGTCTGAATCTTTTGATGCGATTGCATTCTTCGTCCCACCAACTGACCGGATTCCTTATTTTCTTATTTGTCTTCTTTTCGTTATTTTTATTCCTATTATAGTGTTTTTTCATTGGAGTATGCTTTTTAATCATATCAGTGATTGTCCCTATAAAATGATTATACTTATCGTTCATCGTTGCTTCTTCGAGTTGTTTAGCTAATACTGCATAGTAATTTTTATCAAGTTCTTCTGTTACTTTATTCCAATTTGTCTTTAGTGAGTAAAACTTGAAAGTTTTTTTTGGTAGTGGAATCTAGATACATTTACATTAACAATGAGTAGGAAATGATCCGATCCCCAGGGTTCGTCGTTTAACTTATAATTAATGATATCAGATATTTCCAAAGTTGACATTAACAGATCAATGTTTGATTTGTTGTGTGTTCGAGGATCTTTGTGTGATAGTGTATCTGTATTGTGAATTATTAAATCGTAGTTTTCAATTGCTTTATATAATCTTGTACCATTGGTATCATAATGATGACAATTCCATACAGTATTGTGTGCATTGAAATCGCCAAATATCAGAGTGTTTTGATCGATTTCGATGTTTGACATTAGGCTTTGCCATTCTAATTCGGTAAGAGTGAACCCCGGGGGCCTATAGCAAATTAGTAACGATACCTCAGGGTGAATATTGGTTAATTTCAATCCACACATTTCGACTCTTGGGTCTGGTATTATCAAGTTTTCTATTTCTATATAAGCAATACTTTTTTTAATGAATATGATGATACCTCCACCTTTAGAATTCTCTGTATCCTTTCGAAAGGTGTTATATCCTGGGTCCTGAAATTGATCTATTGGACTTGTCGAGATGTTTAATCTTGATTCTAAGCACACTAAGATATCTATTCCTTTCAAAATAGTAGACAACTCTTCCCTTATTCTTCTGACACTTCGTGCATTCCATAATACAATTTTCAGGTTTTGATTATGCATACTCTGTTTCTCTTTTTCGTCCATCATTTTTATTTTGTTACACATATAGTTTTTTTTGCCCTTGATACCCGATTGTAGAAGTCATGTTGCCTGGTTGTTGACTGGCACTGCGTTGCAGGTGTTTAGTTTTGTGAGTTCGTGGAAGAGGCCGTTATATAGCCATCTTCGTCAGGGTCGGACACTTTTTCCAGTTTATTTGCCAGCTGAGTGATTCGGCCTTTAAACTGTTTATCGTCAATATACACGATGAGTATTCTCAGTGTTGTCGCCAGATCTGAGGGATCTTTTTTCCACTTCTCAGCTAGTTTCCGGGCATCTTTAATTTCGTAGGATTCGTCGACAAGCTGGATGAACTGTTCGTAGGTCAATGCATGATCATCTGAGTTTTTTTCCAATTCTCTTGCCAGACGGGGAGAGAAAATCCTCATGTTTTCGGAGGTTAGAGCGCGACCTTTGGGTGTCTTAGTCTTTTTCTTCTTTTTCAGTTGCTATTTCGGACGCTGAAAGTCGTCGTTATCATTGCTTTGATCGTCCGAGAGTATGCTTTTGTTTACTTCTTCTGGTGTCTCGGGTAAGGCTCGCTTTGCATGGTTGACAGTCTCTGTGTCCATGAGCTCTAGTGTTGTGGGATTACCCGGTGGGATTGTCTCGGTGTTTTTCCCAGTCGTTATTTGTCCCTCGGATTGGCCTTGATTGTTGTTCTGTTGTGGTGTTTCGTTTTCGATAACTATCGCTGCCGGATTTATAGCGAGAGAAGGAGCGAGAACACGTTGTCGTGCGAGTGCGAGCCTGTGTGCAGCGCTCGTTTTCCTTGCTTGTAAAGAGTCTTGGGGACAATTTTTAGCTATGTGCCCGGCTTTGTTGCATTTATAGCAGTTGGTATTATCTACAGTGGATGTAATTGTGTATAATTTGTCCTGATACATGATGTCGTAAGATTCATGAAGGAGACGAATGTCGTCTTCCTTTATGATGAACTGTCTACTCGCGGTAGCTACCTTATATCCTTCTCTGTCTAGAGTTAAATACATTGTCGAGATCTTCGTGACTGGCTCAATCTTATTCTTTCGTAGAACCTCCTCTATTACGTAGTTTGGAATTTTTGGGCTCACGTTTGATAGGATGACTTTCCGGGTTTTGGCCTTTTCAGGGATGATGTTCAGCTTGTTGTCGCCTATCATAATGTTGGCGTCAGGTGCAGTGATTTTGTCCACTAGCTCTGGGGTAGAAACGTAGATTGCTACTTTATTTCCTATGAGCCTTTCGACTCCCTTCACATGTTCTCGTCCAATGGAGTCCCCGATAGCATAGACATAGTCTTTGTATGGTGTGCCTTGGATTGCTGAGATTATAATTCCTTGTGCTTCGGTGGGAATAAATTCCTGGTCTTGCTGGGCGACTTGTGCGAAGGAACGAGGGGTCTGGGCAGACCTCGTTTGAGAGTTCTGGGTATTTTGTGTACTTGGGGAACTGATTTCAAACACTCCACTAGTCATCATGTCACTTAGAGAACAATTAGTGAATATGGAAAAACCTTGAAAGTGGCCCAAATGGGCGAAATTCTGTACTTAATTCACTGCTGTGTCACTATCGCGTGGAACTGATCACACCAGGGACCCTCCGAGGAGCGAAACCAAAACACTTCTTACCTCTACGGAGGTTGAGTCGGAACTCCGAGGGTTGAAGAAGGTATTAGGGGGGAATTTGGGTTGACGTTCGTTTTTTAGGGAGGCAAGAGGGGATTTAAACCCTTGTATCGGGAGTGGGGGCTTGAAATTTGAGGGGTGAATTGAAGGAGGGTTGAGGAAGATTTTGAGGGTGAATTTGAATTAACGTTCATTTTTTAGGGAGGTTAGTGGGGATTTTGACTCTTGTATCGGGGGTGGGGGCTTGAAATATGAGGGGTGAATTGAAGGAGGGTTGAGGAAGGTACCAAAAGTAAATTTGAATTGACGTTCATTATTCCAACAATGATAGTAATGTATACAGAAGTATCCGTATTGCGCAAACCTACTACGTGTGATACAACTCGAGATAATTCCACAAGTATCCAGTTAGATACAGTACGTTGGGCGCCCAACTCCAGGGCCGTATCAATGCATCTGCTGAAGAGCATCTGCTAACTTCCGTGCCATGGGACGGTCATAAGGGTCACAAAAAAGGATTCGCTAAGGTTACAAGGGTGACATTGCCTTGGTTGAATGCGTTTTTGACTGAAAAATTTTTTGTTGTTCATTTTGTTGACTGAATTTTTGCGATTATTGTTGCAATATTTCAGAATAAAAATTCAGTCAAAAAATCTTCAACAAAAAATTTTTCATTAACTTCCCGACCCGAAGGGAGGAACAATCCCTCGGTCCCTTCGGGTCGGGAAGTTATTGTAACGACCCCGCAAATGAAATGTTGAATTTCGATGATTTGTCCACGTTTCGTGACCTCTAGAGTCATCCTGAAACGTTTCTGAAGAAATGTATGTGTGTGTGTATGTGTATGTGCGTGCGTAGGACCCTATGTGAGTGAAATTTTATCCAACGATTTCTCCGGAACGAACGAACCGATTGAACTTTTTTTTTTTTGATCGCTGTGTCTTCATGTAACTTAGAACTGATTAGATTATGGAAATGATTGCCTCAGTGGTTTTCCAGTTATCTGCATAAAACATATGAGAAAATGTCAAACAACGTTACTTTTACTGAAATTCTACGATTTCATCTGAAATAACGATGGAATTTGAATCGATTTCGTGTAATCGCTGCGTCATCATGTATCTTGAGTGTAATTGGATTTTGAACGAAGTCTCCTCAGTGGTTTTTTAGTTATTTCAATAAAACTTTCGAATTTTGCAATTTGAAAAAAAGGGAAAATTGGAGAAAAGGTTGGAGAATTTTGGAGTGAGTCAACTTCGAAGTAGAAAACTTTTCAAGTAGATGAACTTTGGAGTTGAGAAAATTTTGAAGTGGATTTAACTTTTGATGGGATAATTGGGAAATTTTGAGTGGGTTGCCTTCAGAATTGAAAAATTTTGAAGTGAGGACATTCTTATTTTTTTTAATAGAATTGCAACGGATTCATTCGGAAGCATACTACCAATGGAATTGGCAGAAATGAAGGAATGTCAAGACTTATAACGCGTAAAGTAACGGTCACATGCCTTCTGTCGAATAGGCTCGGCCCCCTGCTTGTTTTTCTAATGAACAGAAAAAAAGGAATCGCTCGGGAAGTTATTGGTTCGACCCATAATGGGTCACGCCCAATTCCACCAATTCCTACCGGTCAGACTCCAACGAGGGAGCGAGCGAAGCGAGCGACCGGGCCTGATTTTTAAAATTGAGTTTTGTTGTTTTAAGATTGTAAATATAATCATTGATTTCAAATGTGAGAATGTGAGTGCATGAATTGATGTCTCAAGTGCAAAAGAAGCTTCATGAAAATGTTCGTATCTTGAAAAATGAGGATTGAAGTTAATATCCCAAAAACTAATAGAGAGATAAATTCTTAATTTTTTCCGTATTTCTGAGGAAAAATGGTACGAAAAACACATGTCAAATAGCGGTGCCAAAGGAATCGTAATCATTCCCTCTTCAATATCAACCGATTCCTACAAAACTAATCTTACCGCCAAATAAATCGACTGAACTTTGGAACAGATGTGTTTTCAGTAGATATCTCCGAATGCTGGGAACGGAGAATAGCTTCACAGAAACACACAAGGTTTTATAAAATGGACAGTAGCTCTCCTAAATTCTTATATATCTTTCAAAAATAATGTCTGATCTGCAGGGGACTATTCTTTCTGCCGTTCGTGAATGGCTTGCAAAATATTTGGAGGTTAATTAAGAATATACTCACAAATTTATCATCATCATGAATATATCCAGCCAATGTTTGCCGATAGACTTCCATTGGAGCTTTTACCATGTTGACAATCAAATTAGATGTTGATAAAAAATTATTTGTGCCTCAACAGAAAAGTTATTCCCTTTGGATTATTCCAATCGATTCATACAATAAATTCCTTTCTGTTCCCGAAGCACATGAATTCACTTATTATCAAATTAATTCCCTTCACGATGTTTATTTATTTAAATATTGTGACGAATTATCTAGTGAGTACATTAGCAATTATTCAAAATAGATATAAATACCATAAGAAATATCTCTGAGAGAAAATTTGCTTATGTGGTGGAGAGAAATGGCGGTAAAATTGTCTTACCCAATCCAAAAGTCCCGGTGAGTTCTCATGACGCGATGACATTTTCGACTTGAAATCATAGACATATAATACCTAGACCGTGCATGCGGTGGGGGAAGCTGTACAGGTTTAGGCAGAGAGAGATGCACTCGGTCCCTACCTATCTTTGTTCAGCAGTGCTGAGAGTGGGAAGAGAGCAGCCGCAGGGTGGGAGTAAAAATTCAACTGCGTAGGGGAAACACGGAGAAACGTTTTCTCATCGTTTAATCGCAAATAAAAATTTTTTTTCGTCATTAGAATTCGTGATATTTGAAAAAATTGTAAAAATATTCAAATGGTGAATTTTTGTTGTGTGTGTGGTGTTTATTTCCATCAATCGAAGAGTTTCAAATTTCCATTGGGTCTCTCCTTAAGCTCTTATCAAATTGCTTTCCGCAAGGGATTTTTGGATGGGACACAAAATTCCAAAGGGGGCCAAAATCCCAAACCGGTAATGAGGGAGGGGGAATGCTGAAGTAAGAAGAGGTGCCATCTAACGATCGGAGTGAAATATAGTATCGCCTTGTTCCTGCAGATGGCGGATGGAATATTAAAAGTATGTTGAAATCAAAGATTTTCTTCGTTTTGAAGCCGTCGAAAATCACGACACGATGAGAATACTACCGGGAGCGCCCGGTATTTTTTTTTTTTCAAAGGAAATATTGATCGAAGAGCAAATTCATTACAACAATAATATTCCGTGGCTATCGAACGCAATCGGAACAATTTTCATTAAAAAGAAATGTTTTGCAACAGCAGCAAGAGTTTATCGGGCGAGAACGGCTACAATTGTTTTCTTTGAAAATAATAGATTTTCAACAAATTTTTGACAACATTTATACATGCAGTCTACCGGGTGGAACCGGTACTTTTTTCCCGAGGGAATATTATTTTTCCAACAATCTTTGACAACAATAATATACGCAGTCTACCGGGCGAAACCGGTACAGTTTTATTTTAGAAAGATATCTTTTTTTTGCGTCGAAAGCTTCAATAAAAATGTAAGCCACAGTCTACCGGGTGAAATCGATACAGTTTTATTTTTAAAAAATATATTTTTTTTTGCAACAAATGCTATCATAAGAATGAAACCAACAATCTACCAGGTGGAACCGGTACGGTTTTCTGCCAAGGAAACGATAAATTTCCAACAACAATGATATAGACAGTCTACCGGATGAAACCGGTACAATTTTCTGCTGCGGAACCATTAGGTTTTCTAAAAATTTTCAACAACAATAATATAAGCAGTCTATCGGGCAGAACCGGTACGGTTTTATTTAAAAAAAAAATCTTTTTTTGCAACAAATGCTTTCATAAGAATGAAAGCCACAGTCTACCGGGCGGAACCGGTACAGTTTTATTTTTTTAAAATATATTTTTTTTTGCAACAAATACTGTCATGAGAATGAAACCAACAATCTACCGGGTGGAACCGGTACGGTTTTCTGCCAAGGAAACTATAAATTTTCAACAACAATAATATAGACAGTCTACCGGGTGGAACCGGTACAGTTTTCTGTCAAGGAAACCATAAGTTTTCAACAACAATGATATAGTCAGTCTACCTGACGTGACCGGCACGGTTTTATTTTAGAAAAATAGTTTTTTTTATGCAAACAAATGCTTTCATGCACGGAGAAAAAAATACATCGTAATTTTGTGAGAATCCTTCCAAAAATTAGTGTGCTGTTCACCAACGCTGGGACATAACAGGGAGTCATCGGAGAATTCGCATGTGGCACACTAATTTTTACGGGAATCCCCCGAAAAAGTGGCCGGAGTCCCACCAAAAATTAGGGTGCTACTTATGAATTTTTCGACGACCCCATGTTATGTCCCGGCGTTGGGGGACAGCACACTAATTTTTGGGAGATTTTTTTCTCAGTGTGTAAATGAAAGCCACAGTCTACCGGGTGAAACCGGTACAATTTTCTGCTGGGGAAACATTATTTTTTCTAAAAAATTTCAACAACAACAATATAGGCAGTCTATCGGGCAGAACCGGTACGGTTTTATTATAAAAAAAAATCTTTTTTTGCAACAAATGTTTTCATAAGAATGAAAGCCACAGTCTACCGAGTGAAACCGGTATGGTTTTCTGCCAAAAGAACCCTAAATTTTTAACAACCATAATATACAGACATATACCCGACTGCCCGATAGACTGTCTACCGGGCGGAACCCGTACAGTTTTATTTTTTTTTTATATTTTTTTTTTGCAACAAATGCTGTCATAATAATGAAATCAATAGTCTACCGGGTGGAACCGGTACGGTTTTCTGCCAAGGAAACCATAAATTTTCAACAACAATAATATAGATAGTCTACCGCGCGGAACCGGTACAGTTTTTTTTTTAAGATATATTTTTTTTGCAACAAATGCTGTCATAAGTATTAAACCAACAATCTACCGGGTGAAACCGGTACAATTTTCTGCTGGGGAAACATTTTTTTTTCTAAAAATTTTCAACAACAATAATATAGCAGTCTACCAGGTGGAACCGGTACAGTTTTATTTTAGAAGAATATCTTTTTTTTGCAACAAATACTTTCATAAAAATGAAAGCCACAGTCTACCGGGTGGAACCGGTACCGTTTAATTAAAAAAAAAAATCTTTTTTTGCAGCAAATGCTGTCATAAGAATAAAACCACTGTCTACCGGGTGGAACCGGTGCAATTTAACCTGAAAAGGTTATTATTTTGTAAATGAATTTATGCTAAAAATAACATCCGCAGTCCACTGGACGAGAACCGGTCCGGATTTCCCTTTGAAAAACAAACTTTTTATTGCAATAAATGCCCCACTAAAGATATAAACCAGAGTCCATCGAGTGATACCGGTGCAATTTTTCGAACGGAAATACTTTTCCAAAAAAAATTTAACAATATTATAGGCTGTCTACCGGGCGGGGACGGTACAGTTTTGTCTTGAAATAATATTGTTTTTGCAACAAATATCATGGTCCTGCAGATATATGGGGCATTCCATGTCAACTCGTGAGGTTTTAAACCTCATGGTGGTTTATGGTTTAAAGGTTTTAAACCTCAACTTCGAACGCAAGTTCTGGGTTCTGGTGATGAGTTACATGGAAAATTGTAGGGACAAAAAATGTGTTTTTGGATAAAGGAATGGAAAAAAAACGATTTCTTAATTACATGTTATTTGGACACCTTTAGAGCATAAAAACCGTAATTTTGATAATATGAACTACAGATTAAGTAAATCATCCAGTGAACTGATTTAAAAAAATTATAACAGTGTTGGCACGCATTTTTACCAGAGTGTCAACGAACATTGAATTCCAGACACTTACTCAGTGAGTTATGGTCGAGAAGGAATTGGGTTTGACTTATGATGATTGAAATATTATTCAGTGAGGCGAGCATAGCAATTAGCACATGAGCAAGTCATTTAATGCAATCTGCAAAATTAAGAGCTGATAGATTGGGTAATATTATTTTTAGTAGTCGCATTGCTTTTTGCAATGAGAATTATTATGAACAATTACTTGAAAAAACAAACATTGAAATTGACAGGAAAAAGGGCATAATAAAAAGGGCCTCAACATGCGGCCGGGGTGGCGCTAGTTTTAAAAAAGACGAAGGCAATAAAATAGAAAAATATTTCATCGTTGACGGCAGAAATTTTGCATAAATACCTCTAGATATTAACGATTGAAGTCCAATACGTCACCAACGTTGGAAGTTTACAGGAATAATGCCCTACGTTTTTCTTGGTTTGGCACACTTAGGGATTTTATTTAAACTAATTGCTGTGAAGAAACGCCGAGAGTAATGGCTGCTTTGCACTTCGGAACTTTGCCTATTTCGTCTCCCTTGGGTAAATAGCAATAATGGAGAATGGCAGTTGTAAAATTTATATTTTGCCGGCGCTTTGGCGGAAGCCCTAAAGTTGGATAACTACTAGTAGTCCAGTATGTACGCTGGCTACGTGTGCAATACTCCATCTGGTCTACAAATTCCCACATGAAATCCATTATTCCAAGACCAATCCCAGTTTAGTATTTGAAATCCACAATTATCTTGGCTTGCAATTGGTTGGAAACTAATGATGAACAACGCCATCCACATTTCATCATGAGTGGAGCTGATTCACCACATGATGGTTCTCTTAAAACTACATAAATGTTGGCATTCTAGGGGTAAACGAGGAAATCCCGGCAATGAATGATCGAGCGAATTTTTGGAAAGCGGCGTCAGTTTTTTCCATTTATTCACGAAGCCAACTTATAGAGTAACTTAAATAGACCTTTCAATTTTTAAAATTTTAATACGCCTCCGATTTGTCTTGCTTTCGGTTTTTTAAATCAAAGTTTTTAGTGCAAAAAAGCTTTAGTATCTCATTCGTTCTATGCTGTTAATACCGTGGAAACATGTCTACCGTGTATATTATTCCTCCAGAAAGTGAAGATGAAGAGGAATTGCATGAGGAAAATGAAGAGAACAGTTCAAAAAAAAAGTGCAAGAAGCATTCCCACAATAGGTATATCGTGGAAACAAATCGCTACAATTGGCATGCAACAAATAAAGATGGAAGAGAGTAAGTTTCATTTTTCGATTTTCGTGTTGCCTCCGGACGAGACGATAAGAATATTGATACTCGTGTTTTAATATTGTTGGTTAAATTTTTTTTTTTCGGTTGAAACAGATTCGTTCAGTGTGTGAACTCGAAATGTCACAGAAAGGGGAAAATTTCCGCTGATAAGGGAACATTTCAGCTCACTCAAGAGCACATGCGAACCTGCACTCCAAATCCTCATGCCGTGGAGATAGAAGAATTCAAGAAGGAATTCAAAGAAGGACTTCGTAAAAATCCTACGCAATCTGGCAAGAAGCTTTATAATGAGCTACGGAACAGCGGAAGGTAAAATTCGCTAGTAATTTATTGATTATTTAGTATTTCGCAGTCCAAAATCAGTAGATTTGGAAAGGACCGTTCTGGCCCGGTTAACCGACGCGAGGAGAATAAGTCCGGGTTGTGTCGGACGTACACGGCACATTAAAATCCATGATACATTTTCAAAATAGTCGTTCATTATTATTAATTGAAGAACGAGAAGATGAACGAGGTTATTCATCATGGAGATGCTTTTTAATGATTTTTTTATATCTTAAATACTTCTCCCTTAAGTTTTCTTCTCGATTTGAGTGACATCTTAAAAATACTGATGTTATTCTCTCTCGAGGGATGTTTTTCAAGATACGCAATAGCGTATCAGCCAAAGAAATTATGATAAGCATTTGAAAACAATAGTTAAATTCTACCGGGGACGACTGGCACAATAATCTCTCGGGGAAATCTCGTTTTTGTATTAAAAGCTATTAATAAAAGTGAAAAAGTCAAAGTCTAGTGGGTTCATCCGGTACAATTTTCTTCTAAGAGAATTTCCTTTTTTTTGCAAACATTCATAATGGAAAAAAACCCTCTGGAGTGGATAAATTTTGTTATAGTCATTGTTAAAAAATTTTGATGATAGCATTACATTCTACCGGGCGCATTCGGTGCATTTTTAATATGACAATTTTTTTTGTTGCTAAAAGATATAGAAGCCCGAATCTACCAGGTACACCCGGTAAAATATTCTGCCCCAGTAATATTATTTTGGAAACAAACATCTTTATGGAACCCAAAATAATGTGTGTACCGGATATAATCAGTACAATTTTCTTATCAGGGAATATTGTTTCGCCAACAAATTTTTGACAACAATAATATCCTCAATCCATGGGGAACAACTGGTACAATTTTCTTTAAAAAATATTATCGTTGGAACAGATATCTTCAAAAAAACAAAGCTTTAATCCTAGTGGCTACATCCCGTGAGATTTTCCCCAGAAGAATATTGATTTAGGAACAAACATTTAAAAAAACGGAAGCCAGAGTGAACCGGTCGCACCAGATACAATTTTCATTTGAAAAATTATAGATTTTGGAACCAACATTGCAATGAAAATAAAAGCGTGAGTCTACCGGTCGCAACCGGTACTTTGTCATTTGTGAAAAATTTTCTTATTGTACCCATTTTGTGATCATGAAAGTATTGATCTGTTTACCGAGCGCATCCAGTACAATTTCCTCCCAAACAACATATTTCTTGCAGCAAATATCGCGATAAAAATAAAAGCAAGGGTCAACCGGGCGCAAACGCCACCCTTTCCTTTTTTGAACATATTGTAATGTAATGAATTTGTTGGAATGAATTTGTCATGATAAAATTCATCTCAGTCTGTCGAGCGCAGCCGGTATAAATTACTCTCAATAAAAGAAGTTTTTTACATAAAAGATGTCAATAAAAATAAAAACCAGAGCCTGCCAGGTACAAACGATACACTTACATTTTTTAAAAGATTGCTATTGTAAGAAACTTGTGATGATAAAGTTTCAAATTTTCTTCTTGCAACAAACCTCTTGATAAAAAAATATTTCATAGGGTACCGGGCGCATCCGGTACAATGTTCTTTGGAAATACCTTGGTTTTGAAAAAAACATTTCAATGAACACTGAATACAGAGTTCGCCGGGCACGACTGGTTCAATTTTCATTTCAAAAAATGTCATTGTTGTTACAAACTTTTGATAACACAGTTAAACAGAGTATACCGGGCACAACCGGTAGAACTTCCTCTGAAGAAAAATTATACATAGCTTTTAAAAATTCGATAATAATACTAAGCAGAGTCTACGGCTCACACTCAATAACTTTTTGGTCGATCTGAAAGACACTGGAAGTCTACCGGTGCAATTGCCTCTCAACGTTTTTTTTCCACTAATAAACATTCGATAACAATAATTATAGTCTACCGGACATGCCCGGCAGGATTTTCTCTCGAGAAGATTTATTTTGCAGCAAACTCAACTGTGTCAATCTATGCACACGGTCCTGTTTAAATCATAGATTGGTCGTTTTTTTTAGATATCCCAAGGAGATGAGGCTCGCTTACGGCAAAAAGTTGAAGAAGATGGCAACGCGAGCGAAAAGAACGAGTAACCCAGTGATGTCAAAAGATCTGAAAGATATGTACGACAAACTGCAATCGTCGAAGGGCGAGAAGATGCTCCATTATGAATCTGGAAAACCGGAGAGATTGAGCGTACATCTCATTGAGAATCCCAGCAACGAAGATGGATCAACGCCCCATTCGTTGCTATTCATCGACTTGGATCACATCCACGACGTGGAGAAGCTGGCTTCACCTCGCACCCTTGAAGGTTACTGCGATTCCACCTTTGACGCAGTGCCTAAAAGGGTGATGGTGAATAAAGTGAAGGGGTATCAGCTTTTAGTATTCCAGGTGAATCGTAGGAATAATGCAACGGCCATTTTTTACGCATTAATAGAACGGAAAAGGACTGAGGACTACGAAACATTGTTCAGATACGTTTTTGATACTTTGGCTCCAGGGATTAAAGAGAAACTGATTATAGTCCACATGGATTTCGAACTTGCAGAAGCCAATGCCCTCAGAACTGTCATCCCTCACGTGCAAATTGTTCCCTGTCTTTTCCATTTTACCCAAACCTTGTGGAGGGCTGCGAGTAAAAGAGGGGCTTTATTTAAAAAAAGTAGAAATGGGAAACCGGTCAAATTGACAGATCAGCAGCAGAAGGTCTCCAAAAAAATTGACGATTTTATTCGGTATCTCGGAAAGTTCCCTTTCCTTCCAGCGAATAAAATCGATGCCTCTTTGCTGAAGACTTTCACTGACGATCTGTCAAAAGAAGCGACGGAAAAATCTAAAAGGTTTGTCAAGTATTTTGAATCCCAATGGATGAAGTCCTGTAAGCCAGACGTTTGGTCCATATTCGGTCAAGTTCATAGGACGAATAACTTAGCAGAAACGTTTAATCGCGATATCAACGCTTTATTCACTCGCAATCCAATGCCTTAGGATTTCGTGAAATATTTAGTTGAGATGCATCAGACAGTTATCCGAGAATACCAAGGGCAATACTTGCCAAAAAAGTATGACAGAATGAGGGAGAAGGCTCTGAAGGATTTTATTGATGATTACGACCTGGAGAGACAGACACCAGTCGATTTTATCATTAGCCTCATGAAATACGATAGAGACAACGATTCGAAAGCAATAGAGGAAATCCTTAAAGACCTTCGAGCCCAGAAAGAAGGAGATGAAGAGAAAGTAGAGGAGAGCAGCAAAGAGGAGGAGGAAACATCTCAGGACCAGGGGGAAGTGAACGATTTAAGAGATGACGTCGATGAAACAAGCGTAACGACGTTTTTTGCGACATTCAATCCTGATGCATCATTCTTTTACTTGATTATATAGAATATACACACTCAATCAATATATTTCGAAAGAAAACTGTACAGGTTGCGCCCGGTATACTTTCACCAATTTAATTATGAATAGTTTGTTGCAGAAATAATATTTGCTAGGAAGAAAATTCAACCGGGTTCGCCCGGTAAACTCTATAGTTTATATTTCTTCCTAGATATTCGTTGCAATGACAATATTTTTCGGGGAGAAAATTGTACCGGATGCGCCCGCTAGAGTCACCATACCATTTTTTGTAAAATGTTGATTGTCAAAAGTATCTTTCTTCAAAAGAAGTTCGTGCCGGGGTCGCCCGGTAAACTGTGGACGTTATGGTTGTTTAAAACCTATTGCAAAAGTTATTTTTCCTGTAGCTTGTGCTTTGTAGTTTGATTAAGATGCTGGTTGCAAAATCAATATTCATGCAAAAAGAAATTGCACCGGGTGCGCCCGGTAAACGGTGGACGTTATGGTAGTTTGAAATTTATTGCAAAAGTTAATTTTCCTGCAAATGAAATTGTTACGTCCAAACACTAGTAGCTTGTACTGTGTAGTTTTATTAAGATGCTGGTTGCAAAATCAAGATTCATGCAAAAAGAAATTGTACCGGGAACGCCCGGTAGTATCTGTTTTTTAAAAATTACAATATTTGTTGCACCAACATTTTGCTATAAGCAAGTTAAAATGTTTGGGGCAGATAGACAGACTCCAGATATAATTGAACGATCAAACGAGCCCGCCGAAGGCGGGCGAAGTTCGATCGAAATTATACGAAGCGTCTCGTTCGAAGATGATAGTTAACATGTAGTACTGTCAAGTGCTCGGCCAACTACACAACATTTAGAGTTTTTTTTTTTTTTTTTTTTTAAATGAGAACTTTCTCCCGCGCGTAGGCGCCCTCTTACGTGCGTTCCTCTGGTGTCCTCATATATTTAGCGTTGTTGTTATCACAATCTGTTCGAAGATGATTTGGGTATCGGGAATTTTTTAGTTGAATAAGATTTTTGGGTGGGTAATGATCATCTTCGAACGAGACGCTTCGTATAATTTCGATCGAACTTCGCCCGCCTTCGGCGGGCTCGTTTGATCGTTCAATTATACTATGCGTCTCGTTCTCGATGATAGTTAACATGTAGATTTTTAGCGTTTGTGATAACTGAATACATATTTTATTTAATGAAATTTTGACAAGATATATATATATATATAGATATATTTTATTTTATTATTATTATTTTTTTTTTTTTAATTTATTTCTTGGGAAGTACTGCTTTTGCAAAATTGTCTTCCGATCTTTCAATAGGTCTGTTATAAAAATGAGCGAACATTTGTGATCCCTCCGACCAACCTGCCCTTTGAATTATTGTATTAATGTCGATACCCCTATCATATGCTGCAGAAATAGCAGCATGCTTGGTACTGTAAGCACTGAACTCTTTTGTATTAATGCCTGCCTTTCCTAATAGTGATTTTATCCAGTGACCCAAGGTTTGTGGACATACTGGATGGTAAGGGCGAGTAGTTGAAATAAATAATTTCTTATTGTCTCCTCTAATATCTTTGGTTATTTTCAAACAATGCAAAATGGTTGAAGCTACACAAACTTTTTTCCTTTGATTTAATAAAGGGAGACTTAAGACAGGTTGAGCTTTTCCTGGTCTTGAATTTTTAATTAAATCCGGAATTTTTATTCTGACTCTTGTAGGGGTTATTTCTATATTGTCGATATGAATAAATGAAAATGTTTGGAGACGATGTGCTGTCGCAAGTGCTAACAATGTAATTGTGATCTCCGAAAGCTCTTTTAGTGTTAAATCTTCTTTATCTTTTGAGTCTTCGATGAAGGAGAGGACTTTTTCAGTATCCCAAGTAGTGGAGTATTTGGCTTTTGGGGGTCGTATTTTAGAAATTCCACGAAAGAACCGAGATAATAATTTATCGTTTGATAAGTCATTTTTTGATATTAGGGAAATAGCGGATCTTGATGAATTCAAAGTCCCGTAAGATGCACCTTCGTTATATCTTAGTGTCAAGAATTTTATCACTTCTGTTGCCTTTGGGTCAAATAAATTAATATTTTCTTCTTTGGTGAATTCTTTCCATCTTTTTAATGGTCCTTCATACTGTTTTCTAGTCGATTCCGTAATAGAATTAAGCATTATGTCGAGTGAATCTGGTAGAATACCCTCATTCAGGTACGATTGTTCGATAATTTCCCTGCCACTAGTGATAGTTTGTGAGCCAGTGGGTGAATCTTCTGCCTGCAAGGAGATAGTAATAAATCGGGTGCAGGATCAAAGCGAAGGGGTGGGGAACATAGTAGAGATTGGAATAGTGGGTACCAGGATTGTGTGGGCCAGTAGGGAACCACAATTACCCCAGTAGCTTGGTCATTAATAATTTTTCGTAGAGTTGGTGAGATCAGTGCGAAAGGGGGAAAGCCATAGAATTTTTCACTTTTCCACGGAATTGTAAATGAGTCTATTGTTTCTGCCCCCGGGTCTGGGTAACGAGAACAATATCTTTGACATTTTTTGTTTATTCGAGATGCAAATAAATCAATACTGAAGGGACCTAATTTTTTAAAAATTATTTTGAAAGCTGTTTGGGACAATTCCCATTCAGTATCCAGATTACTGACTCGTGATGCTGTGTCTGCCTGTGTATTTTCTTTTGAGGGGATATAGCTGGCAACTATCCAAATTTTCCTACTTTCGCACCATTGCCAGATTTTTCGGGCTAGTTCACTCAGATGAGGGAATTGAATGCCTCCAGCTCTATTGATATAGGCTATTGCCGTCGTATTGTCAATACGCAATAGGATTTCACATTCAGAACTCTCGGAAGCAAAACATTTTAATCCAAAGAAGGCGGCTAGTAGTTCTAAATAATTTATGTGTGATTTCTGGTCTTTACAGTCCCAAAAACCCTGTGTTATTATACCTCCACATTCAGCTCCCCATCCAGTTCTAGATGCATCGGAACTGATGACTAATTGATACTGTTGAGTTTTTATGGACTGAATGCCAATGATTATGTTCTTTTTCCACCATGAAATGTCTTCTATTGAAGCATCACTAATTTTCATGAAACCCTCAAAATCATCATCATTTTTGAGTAGAGCGAGCCACTTCTCTCTTTCTAGTCTTTTACAATAAGTTTTCCCATACTCGACCCCTGGGCAACAGGAGATTAATGTTCCTAATAAATGGGCAACTTCACGAATTTTATATAATTTTTTAGATTCATAGGTATCTAGTAATCGTATTATCTTAGTTTTTTTTTTCTCTTTTGTAATTTCGATTTGTATTTCTCAGTATTTATTATAAAACCTAGATATTTTTGTCTCTTGCTAGGTGTACAAGAGCTTTTTTGATAATTTATCAGGAAACCCAACTCTTCTAAGACTTTAATAGTCTGTTGCATATGATTTTGACAAGATTCATAAGTCTTACTTATGCCCAATATGTCGTCTAAATAAATAACCGATAGGAGATTCTTTGATCGAAGAGTATTCACAATGGGTTTCATGAGCTTGGTAAAGACGTATGGACTTGTACTTAAACCAAATGGAAGACATATGAATTCGTATAATTTTTGATTGAATCGGAATCGCAGAAATTTTTTACTATTTTCACCGATAGGTACAAGGAAATACGCGTCTTTTAAATCTATCGTGAAAAGATAATCGTCAACAGAAACAAGATTTTTTACTGCTCGTAGATCTTCCATTTTAAAATGGTCAGTGTCGATAAATTTATTAAGTTTTTTCAAGTTAATAATAAACCGATATGATCCATTTGGTTTGGGGACTAGAAAGTAAGGTGATATGAATTGACCCTCGATGTCTTGACACTCTTCTATCGCTTTTTTAGCGAGTAAAGATTGTATTTCTTTTTCAAGAATTTTAATTTCAGAAGTTGACCATGTGGGTTCTGTTTTTTTATCGATCTGCATGGATTGTTTTTTAAATGTTATTTCATATCCCTCTAACCATTGAAGGATTATCCTGTCATTGGTTATGTCCTTCCATTTTTTGGTGAAAAAACGAAGCCTACCAGCAAGAGGGGTTACCTCATTTATTTTTTGGATGTTCGTGCTGCTGGTCTAGTCTTCTCGGAGTTGTATTTCGATGGGGGACGTGTCATTGCTGGTCTCGGTCTGTACTTCACATTGGTGAATTTCTTCGTCTGGTAGTAGCCCACCTGACTGTATCTCGTAGGTGGGCCTCCCAAGTTTCCCTGATTAATATTTTTTAGGATATATTTTTTGAGAGGGGGTTTTGGGGGAGGTTTCAGTGAGGCAGATGCTTTTTCAATCTCTTTGACGTCTTTGACTTGATCAGTCAAATGTTCTCCGTAGAGCCATTTGTCAGAGATGCTAGCATCCAGTGTTGGTTTGATTTCCTTGTCAAGGATGGGAGTGATGAACGATTTTCTGGCTATGGATTGCTGGTGATATGTGTCGCACAGCAATTTGCCTGTATCCCATAGATACTTCATCAGTTGAGCATAGTCAATGTCTTCAGCGTTGTTCATTCCCATGGATATAGCTGCACTTAGAGTTATGATCGCTGTTCCCACGCAATTTTGCGTGTCAATGAAGTGTTTGTCACGTTTTATGGCAATTTCTGACATGTGACGTTGAATCGGGAGATTGACTTGTGGGGCTTCTGTTGAAAAATCTCCATTTCGAGGATATTTCTTCAGAAGTTCTTTCCTGTTATCTTCTGATAGTCCTTTGGACATCCAGATCTTCCACCATTTTTTAACACCTTCATCAATTTTTATTGAAGAATCTGTTGAGGGGATTTCTTCTCCTAGCATCTCCAAAAAACTTGGATCTAGACCGAGTTCTTGAGTCTCCAAGGTGGAGTTTTGATGTGGGGAGATTTCTGAATTTTTGGTGGATTCATCATTTTTTGTTTCTACTGATTCTAGAATCTGGATGTCTGGCTCCATTGACTTATTGTCTGAGCTGTTCTCTTTGTTAGCCTCCTCCTCAGATTCTATAATAAGAAATTTTTTTTTTTTTTTTTTTTTTTCAGTATTCGTTTATTTTATTATTCGTGAAGAACTGGGATTTATTCGTGTAGAATTTACCCAAGTTATTTTCGTTTTGTTCGTATAGAACTGGGCTTTTATTCGTATAAAATTTTTTCCCAAGGTATTTTCGTTCGTATAGAACTGGGTTTCGTTCGTGTGGAACTTTCCCGTATGTTTTTCCGTGTGGGAATAACATACATGAATCATTATTATTATTTATTTATTTATTTTTTTTTTTTTACCTTGTGTGGATACTCCTTTGGCTTTGTCATTTCTGGAAGCTACCTGTTCCTCGATGAGTTTAGTGAGGTTATGAATTTGTTCCTCCATGATTTTCAATCTTTTCTTTGTGCTATTGTGTTCTCCATCATGATCGTGTGATCGTGATCGAGAGCGTTTCTTCGGTTTTCCCATTTGGGTGAACGATGGCTGTAATTTTATGTATCTTGAAGTAAAATATGTAGTTTGAAGCTCAAAGCGTCTGTAGTTGACCGCACAACAAAACAATATGAGGACACCAGAGGAACGCACGTAAGAGGGCGCCTACGCGCGGGAGAAAGTTCTCATTTTAAAAAAAAAAAAAAAAACTCTAAATGTGTAGTTGGCCGAGCACTTGACAGTACTACATGTTAACTATCATCGAGAACGAGACGCATAGTATAATGGTTATCAAAGCTTTGTTACCATAACAAAATTTTCATTAAGGTTAATTAAATTCAGCTGTTTTTTGTAACAATAACATTTTCCTGTAAGCACATTGAATTGGATCGGCCCGGTAGATTCTAAATATTGTTATTTATGACGAGTTGCAGAAGAAATCGTATCGTATGCGTCCGGTAGACTTGGAATAATTTTTTGTGGTTAATGTGTGTTGAAACAACAAAATTTTCTCGGAAGAGAATTTTTCCGGGTGAACCCGGTAGATATTGACTTCTCCATTCGTTGAGATGTTTGTGGAAACACCAATATTTTTCTATAAGAAAATCAT
>NW_021680435.1:1392889-1436380 GCF_001412515.2 Diachasma alloeum | reverse complement strand
AAAATTATTCCCTTACGATAAAATTTTATCAGGTGTGCCCAGTAGCCTCCGGCTTCCCCTTTCATTAAGATGTTTGGTGAAAAGACTTCTATAAGGGCATTCAACCCATACATTGTTATTATATACATATATACATGTTATTAACATCGAGCTGGGAATTTGAAGCATGAATATTCACGACATTAAAATTGTTGAAAAATAAATCAATAATGAATGGCCTATTCGTTCTTCACTTCATGATAATAAACTATTATTTTCAGCATGCCAACGTATCGTGTGAGCCCGACCAAACTAGGACTTATTCTCCTCGCGTCGACTAAGCAGCCTGGCCCGGTATACCCTGAATCTACTTGTTTTGCCCGACAAATGTTGAATAATCAGAACAATCTCCATTAAAATAATTCCTCGCAATTCTTACCTCCCACTGTTCCGTCCCTGGTGGAAAAAACTCCTTAAATCCTATTGGAAGAAAAAAGGGTAATTGGAAATTATGACGTTATTGCCGTTGACCCATTATTTCCGGTTCCGGTTACTAGCGCAATGCTGACACGTATGGAAAAATCCAATAGGAAAACCTAGCGAATTCTCTAGAAAATTCTATTGGGATTCTGAAGAAAATCTATCGGATTTCTATGGGATTTCTACTGGAATTCTATTGGAATATTCTATTAGTTTTCTGCGCTGATTCTATTGCATATTTCATACGGAAAAGTCAATAGATTTCGAATTTCTTTCTCCAGAATCCCAATAGAATTTTCTAGCTAATTCGCTAGGTTTTCCTATTGGATTTTTCCATACGTGTCAGCATTGCGCTACTAACCTGAATTGGAAATTATGAGTCAACGGCAATAACGTCATCATTTCCAATTACCCTTTTTCCTTCCAATAGGATTTAAGGAGTTTTTTCCACCAGGGTTGTACCGTGTGAGCCCGGTAGTTTATCAATATTTTTTTGCGACGACTCGTTATTAAAAAAACAATCATTTATTTACAAAAAGATTGTACCGGGTGCGCACGGTAATTTTTCAATATTTTTTATGCCGAATTTGTGGTGGGAAAGCAACATTTTTTACAAAAAAATTGTACCGGGTGCGCATGGTAATTTTTAAATATTTTTTTTCGCCGAATTTGTGGTGGAAAAGTAATATTTTTTACAAGAAAATTGTACCGGCGGCACACGGTAGTTTTTCAATATTTTTTATGTCGACTATTTTGTTGAAAAAACAATAATTTATTTACAAATTGTACCGGGTGCGCACGGTAGTTTTTCAATATTTTTTAATGCCAAATTCTGGTGGAAAAAACAATATTTTATACAAGAAATTTATACCGGGTGGGCTCGGTAGCCTTTCAATATTTTTTTATGACAAATTCTTGTTGAAAAAACTATTTCATACACGAAAATTGTACCGGGTGGGCCCGGTAGGGTTTCAACATTTCATACGACGATTATTTGTTTAAAAAAAACAATAGTTTATTTACAACAAGATTTTACCGGGTACGTCCGGTAGATTTTCAATATTTGTTATGACGACTGTTTATTATAAAAAAAATTATTTACAAGAAGATTGTACCGGGTGCGCCCGGTAGTTTTTCAATATTTTTTAATGCCAAATTCTGGTTGAAAAAACCATATTTTATACAAGAAAATTATAGTGGATGGGCCCGCTAGTTTTTGAATAAATTTAATGTCGAATTTTGGGTAGAAAAACTATATTTTTACCTAGAAAATTATACCGGGTGCGTCCAGTAGTTTTTCAATATTTTTTATTTTTTTATGCCGAATGTTGAGTAGAACAATAATATGTTCAACGAGAAAATTATACCAGGTGGGTCCGATATTTTTTTAATTTTTTTTTATGGCGACTGTTTGTTCAAAAAACAATAATTTATTCACAAGATGATTGTATCGGGGGCGCACGGTAGTTTTTCAATATTTTTTATGCCAAACTCTGGTTGAAAAAACATTATTTTTTACAAGAAAATTATACCGGGTTAGCCCGGTAGTGTTTCAATATTTCACAGAACGACTGTTTGTTAAAAACAAATAATAATTTATTTCCAAGAACTTTGTGTGCCGGGTGCGCCCGGCAGTTTTTCAATATTTGTTATGGCGACTATTTGTTAAAAAAAGAATTTATTTACAAGAAAATTGCACCGGGTGGGCCCGGTAGTTTTTAAATATTTTTTTACGACAACTGTTCGTTAAAAAAACAATTCATTTACAAGAAGATTATACCGGTTGCGCACCGTACCGGTTCTGCCCGATAGACTGCCTATATTATTGTAGTTGAAAATTTTTAGAAAAAATAATGTTTCCCCAGCAGAAAATTGTACCCGTTTCATCCGGTAGACTGTGGCGTTCATTTACATGAAAGCATTTGTTTGCAAAAAAAAACTATTTTTATAAAATAAAACCGTGTCGGTCACGCCCGGTAGACTGACTATATCATTGTTGTTGAAAACTTATGGTTTCCTTGGCAGAAAACTGTACCGGTTCCTCCCAGTAGTCTGTCTATATTATTGTTGTTGAAAATTTATAGTTTCCTTGGGAGAAAACCGTACCGGTTCCACCCGGTAGATTGTTGGTTTCATTCTTGACAGCATTTGTTGCAAAAAAAAATATATTAAAAAAAAAAACTGTACCGGTTCCGCGCGGCAGACTGTCTATATTATAGTTGTTGAAAATTTATGGTTTCCTGGGCAGAAAACCGTACCGGTTTCACCCGGTAGACTGTGGCTTTCATTCTTATGAAACCATTTGTTGCAAAAAAAGATTTTTTTTTTCAATAAAACCGTACCGGTTCTGCCCGATAGACTGCCTATATTATTGTTGTTGAAAATTTTATTGTTTCCTTGGCAGAACACCGTACCGGTTTCACCCGGTAGACTGTGGCTTACATTTTTATGGAAGCTTTCGATGCAAATAACGAAAGATATCTTTCTAAAATAAAACTGTACCGGTTTCGCCCGGTAGACTGCGTATATTATTGTTGTCAAAGATTGTTGGAAAAATAATATTCCCTCGGGAAAAAAGTGCCGGTTCCACCCGGTAGACTGCATGTATAAATGTTGTCAAAAATTTGTTGAAAATCTATTATTTTCAAAGAAAAAAATTGTAGCCGTTCTCGCCCGATAAACTCTTGCTGCTATTGCAAAACATTTCTTTTTAATGAAAATTGTTCCGATTGCGTTCGATAGCCACGGAATATTATTGTTGTAATGAATTTGCTCTTCGATCAATATTTCCTTTGAAAAAAAAAAAAATNCTTCAAAACGAAGAAAATCTTTGATTTCAACATACTTTTAATATTCCATCCGCCATCTGCAGGAACAAGGCGATACTATATTTCACTCCGATCGTTAGATGGCACCTCTTCTTCAGCATTCCCCCTCCCTTATTTCCGGTTTGGGATTTTGGCCCTTTGGGATTTTGTCCCCCATCCGGATTTTTTACATTCGACAATCGTACTCTCATGGGAGGGGAGGTCGTACTAGCGTTCATATTCCATCAATAAATAGAAAACATGAGTGTTTTTTACACTTGAATATTTCCAATTGTATCATTTTCTGGCCTACCTCGACACCCATGGCTTCCCAGTCTTTCCCTTCTACTTATTCCAATCTCATTCCAATTCCCTCCTCAGGACTGTTAGACAGACAAGGTAGGGACCGTGATTCTCTCTCTCTCTGTCTAAATTTCCCAGATCTGTGTTGTATAGGGGATATGGGAAATGCGCGGTCTAGGTATTATATGTCTATGCTTGAAATATAAACAATACCACCACCACCACCTGTATGATTTTATCTACCAATTTGCTGACGGTTGAAAATATAGTATATCGGTTTCGCATGCTGGTCCTACAAATAATTTAGATGGAAAAAAAGGAGAGAATCGTTAAAATCGTTCAGGAATTATGCATGCGGTGGATGAGAAATACTAGGCACCCAAGTATGTGTTTTCTAAATCATTTTTGTTTATGCACAAGGGAGATAAGAACTGGCGTATTTTTCTGCATTTAGCTGCCCGAAAAATACGTAGAGAAGACAATAGGCCAAAGCACAGATTTTCCAAATTCTACGGCGCCATTAGAGGGGCCTGAATGCTTGGGGGAAGAGAGTGAAACTGTCAGAGGCTGTGAACGGAATGGCAGGAGGAGTTCGGGTGATGTTGAAACGGTTTCGGGGTCTTTAGAATGCGCTGCCGAGTCTTTTATTATTGACGACGAAGGTTCCCCTATACTGACGATGGAAGTTGACGCATCTTGTGATTTTGATAACGTGAACAAAAGCCAAGCAATAGATGGATTTTCTCTGCAGGAGATTCAGAACGATAGGAAGCACAATGAGGGTCAAATTGAGGGCTTGACTGAGAACCAGCATTCTTTAACTACTGCTCAGCTTGATTCACACTCATCCATGCTGGATAATCATCCATGCTTGGACTCACTTGCGTCCAAGATTGAACCTAACCCCGAGGGAATTCAGCTTAATGATGGAACTGCTGACCTTTTAACTGAGGAACAATCATTACCCACAGATGAACTGTATCAAAATAACGTCCAAAGTCATGGAGACCGTGAGGACGTCAATATAAAGAAGTCGACTGAGGATGAAAATTGCTCGAATTCCTCCAGATCTGCATCAAAGATTTCGATTTTTCATGATGAAGATTCAATAAAACTGAGCATGGGAATTGAATCTGTCCACGATGAAGATGCTAATCGATGTGACGAGATTATTTTGGAGAAACCAATGCAGTTGAGAGACGAGTTAGAGCAGAAACAGATTGTAATCGCCGGGGATGAAGAGAACAGCTTGCATGTTGACAGCATGAATACGAATGAAACTGATTCACATTCTCCTGTATCTGCCCTGCTTACCAAAGAGGATTCACTTGAGCCAAAGACTGACACTAAGTTAATGGAGGTTTCGCTAACTAATGAAGCTACTGAGCCGATTCTTGAGAATAAACCTTCACCAAGAGACGAGTTAGAACAAGAGAAGGACAACACAGACAACCAGAGAGGGGATAAAATTGTCTCGATCAGTTCTGAACTTCCTGTTGTTGTTACAAAGCGTTCACTCAAACCAGGAACTGAAGAATTCTGTGGATTAGTCCACGAGAAACAAAGTCTATCGAGGGATGAACCCGAAAATGAAGAGCTGAACCTGGAAGAGACTCCCAATGCCTTAGGCAATTCGATCCCGAATCCAGCGGATTATGGCGTTATGACGACAAATGATTTGATTTCTAGCGATAACAATACGAGACTCGAGGATCAGACACATTCCATTCCTCTTACAGATAAAATGCCATTAAAAAATATTCTTGGAATGAAGGATATTGTCACCGATTCAAAACAACTTGTTGACACCCAGAAAATGCTCAGCAAGAAGATAAAAATTCTAGAATTATTGAAGTCAAAGAGAAAAAAAAAGAAAATTATGGAGATTTCCGAGGATTCTGAGAGCACTGCGTCAGTTTCTGAAGAAAAAACAAGAGAAAAGAATGGATGGCAACAGGAAAAGGTTAATAATGACTTCAACTACAGTGAGAACAGCTCAACAAGTCTGAACGACTCATCATCTCCCATCTTCAATGACAAGGAGAACGTCGAAAATCATTCCAGCAACTTGATTAATGTAGACCGAGTGAATGCAAGTTCAAAAAATGTGAGTGATGATAAGAATGTCTCAGGTATTTCTGGAGCAAAACTCACGACCTTGATTACTGATAATCGACATCCAGCTGAACGAAGTCTGGAGAATGAAACCATCGGTGCAACTTCTGTTCTCCAATCTTCAACTGATAGCCTGAAAAATACTGTGAAAGAAAAAGCGAAAGAGAAGATGGAAATTCAGGTGACCACTGGAGTTAACCGATCAATGCTGAAAGGACAAAACACTAGACCAAATACTAATGATCTACAGGCCAAACGTTTTGCTCAGTCTAATTCTAAGGGACCTATACCATCGGAACATCTCTCTACAGAGGAAAGCATGCAGGAGAGGACAGCTCGAATACATCGACTGAGGGAACTATGGAAATTGAAGAAAAGACGAGAATTACAGGAGGTGTTCTCTTGGAGAAAATCAGTAGCTGCTGAAATAAAAAAAGAGAACAGGGCCTATTGGATGCAGAAAAAGTTTCCTAAATTAAAGAGTCAGTTTATACTGGATTTGGAGCAGCGTTTAACAGCAATTACTAAAAGACGCCAGAAAGCTCTTGCTTTAAAAGCTAAGCAAGAAGCTCTTGCTTTGAAGGCTGAGCTACAGCACCTTGCCGAACGCAAAAAGCTAAAAAACCTAAAACAACTCTGCTTACAATTCATTAGAGAATCGACTGAAACATCCGCTGTACCACCACAGTCTCCACTCAGAAACCAATCACAAGATTCGGATTCAGTGGTGGCAGACGAAGAACTTTCCGGTTCATCAAATTCTGGATGCCAAGAAGTCAAAATCATATTAGAGGAGGAAGAGAAGGAAATGAGCACAAATAAGCCCAAAACCTCTCCATCCACATCTAGAGTAGAAATACATAATTCAGCACAAATAGAACCTCAAGAACAACTATGCACTTCATCAGACTCTGCCGAAAAAAATGAGTGCGAGGATAATGATATCAAAATTATTGATGTAGTTGAGAATAAGAGAGTAGAGGAACCAGAGTTTAGGGCGCCGGTAAATTCATCCACACCAATGAAACATTCACAACCGCCAGCAGCAATCCCGCAATCACCATTGACTCCAGATAATAAATCGATACTCATACACGTTGAAGAGGAATCCCACAAAAAGTATTACCCAAAAGACAGATGCAGGTCATTCCCGTCGTTCACCCATTTCTCACTAAGGAAATGGAGCACTTGTTCCTATGAAGAGAAGAGACTGGAGTTTATAGAGGAGGCGAAAAGGACGAATGATTTATTTCCCAACTGCCAAGAGCCTTCTAAAACCACTTCAGAACATCTATCGACTCCACAAACTTCAAGACATCAGTCAACAGTGGAACAAGTAAGCCGAAATAATGCTCGGAATACTGAAGACTCTTCTTCAGCAGATAAGTACTGTTCGGAGAAGGCAAGCATAATTTGCAGAATATCCAGTGGATCTATTCCAGGGTATTCATCCGCTTCACGACCCAAAGAGCCTAACTGCAGGAAACGAGGACGTTCGCAGTTACCAAACGATGTGGTAATAAATCCCTACTGCTCCGAGCGGCAAATTAAAAAACCAAGGCTGATTGTCGAAATGTCCAGAATTTCGGGTGAGGATTTCGATGAACTAGAGACATCATCTACAGCCGTTGCAAGGACGCATAAACAGATAATGGATAAGAGAGGTTGTCGAATCGAAACTACAATAACTCCTGGAAACAACTCAACCAGTTCATCTAGGAATAGGCACATCAAGGAGGAAGTCGAAAAATGTGGCGAAAAATCATCCACTAAAGAGACTCTGTTGAAAAAATTGAGGAAATCACGTTCAAATCCAGAGGAAGATACTGCGTTTGAAGTTATCGATTTGATGGACGATTAAATTGACTGACTCAGGAGATAGGCGATACTTAGGTTTGATCGGGAGAGTGAAATATCCTAGTTGTATACAACATATAAATAGGGGAGAATGGGGTAAAATGGACACTTGACTTTTTTTGAATATTCGTAACTCAGAAACAGATATATCAATTGGGCTCAGTCTAAGCTCATCATAAAGAGGAGTCATTGTTTGTTCCATTGAGAAATAAAATTATTTCATTTCATGAACAATTCAACACCTCATGAACATTTCGAAAAAGGCAAAAGTGTCCATTTTACCCCACACTCCCCTACATGGAAAATAAGCAATGTTGATTTTTGAAATTTAACTGTTACCATATGATAAAAACTTTATTCTAGATTTAATAAAATAACTGAGGTAACCAAATTTTTGTTCGCTCTGCATAAAATAAAATCTATTCTTCATTTTACAACAAAAAAAGTTTTTTTCCTTTATGGCAACATTGATCCAGTAAAGAAGTCGCAGGATTGTTGGAATCGACGGACATTTTTATGTCTTTCTTCCCGACATTCATGTCGAAAACTTCCAGAAGTTTTGCGTCAATAAGTTTCGGCAGGAAATTCTTTCAGCTTTAAAAAAGGCCTTTTGAAGATTTATCCTAAAGCCATTCGTTCCCCAGATAAATGCACACCCAGCGGGGATCTGACTCTCGGTGGAAATTATTCAAGATTAATTTTCGGTTTTCTCAGAAATAGTTGAAAAATGTTCACTAGATAATCGATTTCTTTGGTGTTCCAACAGTCCATTAATTTTCCTTAAAATTTTCGCATACAGTGCACGTCTACTATTAATCAAATACCCTTCAAACCACAAACATGCACCTATTCCCCTCCAAAAAAACCAATGAATTCCACCTCGCTAATTAAAATCAACTCGTAACACCAGTGTCATCCCCTCCAGCGTAATTTTGCAGCCAGAGGCCAATCGAAAATCTTTGTCCCCACCACTGACGACACTGACCACCACTCCGATTGGCGTTATCATTCACTCTTGCCTGATTAACTGGTGCATTTCATCAGTACATCAGCACGCACTGACACTTGCAGCATTCCTCTGTCATCTGTCAAGTGAATTAAATCATAAAAAAACAGATAAATCCTCGGATCGAGTTTTGCTCATGTGTGATACAGTGGAAGAAGTGGTTCATCGTGTGAATTTGAGGAGAAGCAGGCTCAAATATTCTTGATAGTAATCCATCGCGCATATTGAGGAGCAAAATCAATGAAAAAAATCAGTAATAATAAGGTGGAATACAACGTGATTTAACACGTAATGACTTATTATTGAAGTGGATGTTGTTTCGTGATTGGTTGTTTACTCTTGGATTTATTAAAACACCTACATAAAGTATCGAGACATCCGGGAAGTGACCCTAGTGACCCAAGTCACTAGTCGTTTACAACAGGAATTATTCAACTCCGGTGTTATCTTTTTTTTTATACACGTCGCCGGCTGCTCAGCTGATAAACACCCAGTGCGATGGAACAGTTTATTTTTATTGATCGAGAGACTGGGGAAAGTCTCTTTTCACATGTCCATGATGATATTGATTTAATTAGAGGGGAAATTAGACATTCAATTAATGATGCGGAAACTGGAGAACCAGAAATTGGTATCGGAGGGAGGAGTATGCGGAGGAGAGTTCCCTTTCAGGTCAGCATTTTATTCATTACTATTTGTTTTCAAGAGGAATGAATTATAAGTAGTAAATGGATAATCGGTGGGAAGGAATGAAAAATAGTGATTATTTCTAAATAGTCAATACGCTAGTGTCAAAAGGTATAAAATATCGCCGTAAAGTCTTGAAACTGGGGTACTCTATGTATTTTGATGTGCTGCAACCGAATATATATTTTTTTGCGAATAAGTTAGACATTCAATAGTTATTAACAATTTAATTGTTTAAATGCCTTTATTGCCGCTATTTTGATTCGTATGCAAAAAAGCTTCGAGTAAAAAATGTTCTTTGCAATCTTAAGAACATTAGTTTTGCATCAGAAGCCCGAACGGTTGAGCCACTCATATAGTACTAGAGGAGATTTCAGCATCTGTCAAGTATAAATTATCGTATTTTCTCCAAAAATCTGAACGGATTTCAAAAACTCGGAAATGGCTGTAGTCTTAAGATTGCAAAGAACATTTTTTATTCGAAACTTTTTTTGATACGAATCGAAATGGCGGCAATAAACGCATTTAAACAGTTGAATTGTTGATAACTATAGAATGCCTAACTTATTCGCAAAAAAAATTACATATTCGGTTTTAGGACATCAAAATACATAGGATTTTGCCCAAGATTTACCCAAGTTTCAAGACTTTAGTCGTGACTGCTGTCAATAATTTGCACCAGATGTTGGGTTTTTCCAGATTTTTTTCCACTTATATACAACAGAAATAGATAGATGAATAAACTGTAAAAGAGGGTGGGGCAATATGGACAATCGATTTAAATAACGAGTTGAATTGGATCAAATCTACTGCTCCGACTTCATTTGAAGTTTATAAAAACGAACACCTTGTCATAAGACTGCGTCGTAGGAGTTGTAAGATAAAGCAAAAACGGGATAAAATGGACACTTCAATTTCTTCCTCAATTTTTTATGTTTCAACAGTGTTATTCAATTTCTGAAACACTAGTCATGACTGCGATTTTCAAATTAAAGAAAAAACTCGTTTTTGACTTTTGTCGTGGGGGATGGTAAACCAAATTTTTCTTTGCTCATTTATTCTCCCGTCCTCTGATTGTTTTATGGTGATTTCCTTTGTGAGTAGAAAAGTCAGTATCTTACAAGTTTCGCAAATGGATAAAAGGTCAGTTGTGTACGGCCTGTAATTATTCAGTGAAAAAAAAAATGATTTCGAAGGTATTTCAATAGTAAAACAGGAAATCCAAAGCTACTGTATATTTCGAACGTCAATGCAAAATTTAATAGAGTTGACTCCAATTTCTTGCTATAAAAAATACCGACACGATTTTGTTGGAAAATGTCTGTTGAAAATTTTACAGAAAATGGCTGACATTTTTTTATAGAGTACATATGATAAACAACTTCGTGATGAGTTTTTACGTTCAAGAAAAAACTCATTAAAATGATCACTTGACCCAAACAACTTTTTTCCCAAGAATCAATAATGACAGGTGTATGTTGCAACTGTGTCTAGATCCCGAGGAAGATCAAGGAGGAATTATCATCAAAAGAAAATGCCAAGAATAAAAAACAAGGCCTCGTGGATCCTCCACCAGAAGGTACATCGTTCGCGCAGACAAATCCCATTTTCCTCTTTCTCCCCGTAATATTCTACTGCAGATGGTTTGCACTTGGCCTTGTGGTCTTCGAAATGTTATTCCATCGATGGACACACCACAAGAATAAGACACTGAAAGATTGTGATGTGGAATTTCGATCGCCTTTTTATGGAATTACCTCTGAGTTTTGTGCACTGTGTCAGTATGAGACTCGAATGAATAAAGTCGGTAAGATGCAGCAGATAAGGATGTATAAATTTTTGAAACAGTGTAATTATATGAAGAGAGCTGTGACATGAATTAAATAATTATTATAATTTTTTTATTGTTGATTTCATGCGATACCTGCATTGACGCTAGTGATAGATAATTTTGTGCAGAGTCAAGAAAATAAAGAGGATATTTAATGAAAATTCACTTGGTTTTTGAGTCTTGAGAATCGATTACATTATCTCGTTGAAGTAGAGCGAAAGGGGTTGAAAGCTTTGCTTGTGCTCTACGATAACGATTTCATATTGAAGGAATAGTAAAGAGGTATAGAACAGATGATAAATACGATAAGCGATGAAGATTATTCAGGGAATATCATCACGACGAAGTGATTTAGAAAAGTTCATCGAAATCTTTCTTGGAGAAAATGTTATGAAGTAAGCAAATACCTGTCTTGATATTTTCCCCTAAAAAATATTCGCAAAATAAATCGCATCAAAGTTTTAGACGTAACTTCTCTTCACAATTACTTTGTTACATGATTAATGTTAGGGAACATGTAAATGTTTCTTTTTCCGTATCAGTGTCTACCTTTTTTTGCTAAGGATAAATAAGTTCGTGCATAGAAGCAAAAAGATGGAGGATATTTAATAAAAAGTCAATTGTCTCAATGATTTTCCAGGCTTTATTATGACCAATCTTGAAGAGTGACCGATTTTTCCTATGATCTTTATTCCTGAGAACAAAATTGATTAATTTGTAATTAATTTTTCGACAGAAATATTACAGAAGAACTTTTTGCGATTTATCATGCCCTTTGAATTATCCTCCAATGAGCAACAAATGCTGCCTGATTCATCGCGAGCTGCTATTTTCAATTGATTAAAATGAGTATCAATTACCATTAATAATAGGTCATGCTTAATCTATCTACATTCAAGAATATTAAAAATTGTTTTCGTTAGTCAAAATCGATATGTCCACCAGTTATAATTATCGTCTCATCTAATCCTTAAAATCATCGAATTTTCCCAAACAGAAAAAAAATATCAAGCAAACTTTCAGAATGTGAAAAGTTCAGGAAAGTCATATGGATAATCCGTTCATTATCCCCGGAACTATTAGACTGATCTAATAAGTCAGAAATATTTATAATGAATCTATTTGCTGCACAGATGAGTGAGAGATTGTCGTTTAAATAATTAACTAATTCTTTTTTTCCACATGAACCTGTCCTCTGAAAGCAATTTATTTTCGTCATCTTGATTTCTTTCGTCTGTGATCGTTCAAAAATTCATTCCGAGTCTATTTGAATTGAATTCTCCATATTATATTTTTCACCTTGGAGTTGCAAAAAGGGAAATGTTCAAGAATTGTATACAGTCGACTGTTTGTGTATATATGGTACTAGTACGTTTCCAATAATATTTCAAGAGATCTTTCTCGCATCCCACTAAATGTAAAACATACAAGATCTCTTCATAAATTCACCTCTTTCTTCGCAAAATATTTACAGAATAATCAGCTAATCCATTGTAAATTCACCTCTACCATAACTTCATCCCTGGCAGCAACATTTTTTCTTGTCAATTTTCTACTATTCAAAAATTGATCCTAAACCCTTCAACAATCCTCGTACATTTGTCACCTCGAAGCTAAAATTTCCCTAGTAGCAATTTGTACAATAGCATTAAAATCGGTCTGCATATGTGCTCTCCAGAATCTGCACCTGCTCCAAGTTAATGCCGAGTAGTTAGGACTTGGAATCCCATGAAAAATCCTGGCCACCGCTCTCCCAGTAAAATTATTATCCTTATAGTTAGAAATCAAACTTCTAATATCTGATATGATTAATGATTCATTAGCAATCGGTTTACTCTCACTCTTCTCGACAATTTCCAGAGGTGAACAAGACTGGAAGTACTCCCTGATGATCTCTTTAAGACTCTCCGACTTCTTCAGGCTCTCGTCATTCAATTCCATGCACTCTCGTATCGAATTATAGCTGACTCCATTCAAAGCCGCGTAGATAATTTCCAATTGATGCAACGAAGATTTCTCCTGAGACTGAGTTCTCTCAAATAATGCTTCAAGAGCTTCATCCAGTTCAGCATCATCAAGATCCCCTGGAGCCCTCACTCTCAGCCCCAACTTCTCATACCTCACAGAAATTACACTTCTCGTAGACCTCCCCTCCACAGTCGTCCATTCTAAATTTTTTAGATGACTTTTAACAACTCCACTGTCCCATCCAATTGCAGCAGCAACATCTACCACAGGGAACTCAATCACACTACTGTTCTCATGAGAAATCCCTCGTTTAGCATCGAGAGCAATGGCCATTGCAAGAGGCGGAGAGGACTGAGCTGCAGCTTTGAGAGCTTTAGGTCCATTGTAACTGGAAACTTTGGCAGTAACGTAAACGGAGGACAAAACTGTGATAAACTTCTTGGGATGTAGCTCAAGATAGCACAGAAGAGTTGATATAGTCTCCTCAGAGATATCGAGAGCTGCCACAGTCTCATTAATTGGAATTGCCACCTCATGTCCTGGACAACGATTCCTAGACTTTGATTGAGGACAAGAGCAGGGGACGAAGATCTTCTGCAGGAGTTTTCTGATTGTGTGTCTGTCCACTCCGTCTTGATACACATGACGACGAAGCTCCCACTTGTCACAATCCTCTGTTGGACTTAAGAATAGATGACAGTGAGCTGGTAAATTATCTCTTCCAGCTCTTCCAACCTCCTGGACATATCCCTCGAAACTCTTTGGCATGTTGTAATGGATCACTGATCTAATGTCTGGTTTATTGATTCCCATTCCGAAAGCGACCGTGGCCACAACGATCCTTGTTACACCCTTCATGAATGCTTTCTGGATCACTTTACGTCGACTCGGAGCCAAACCTGCGTGATAAGCCTCTGCAATCTGCGAGACTTTTACCTTTGGTTTCGGTTTATCTTTATCCACTGTATCTTGTAGAGATATTCGGAGAGTTCCTGCTATTCGCAAACACTCTTCTCTTCTTGTGCAGTAAACAATTATGGAGTCACACTCTTTAAATCTTTCGCTCCTCAATAATGATATTAATGCTTGATCTCTATGCTCATCCTTGGAGACTGACAGAATTAGATTATTTGGCATTGGAATATCAGAGATGACTCCATCCATCCCATCGTGGATCCTCAAATGCTCAACAATGCTCTCAGCATTGTGCCTAGTTGCTGTCGCAGTTAATCCCAAAATTGTTTTCACCCCAAGTTTTTCCAGAAGAACTCGGCAGATCATTAAGTAAGAGGGTCTGAAGTTGTGAGACCATTGGGAAATGCAATGGGCTTCGTCAATGCAAGCGAAGGCAATCGGTGGAAGTTGTCTCAACAAACTACCGAACCCCGTGGATTTTTCGCCGGCGACAACTGCCTCTGGAGACACTAACAAAATATCCAAATTTCCATCTTTAACGGTCTGCATGATTTTCTCTCGAACTGCTTGGGTTTGTCCAGTATGGAGGGCAGCCGCTGACAGAAAAGATGGAATTCCTGTTACTTGATCGTCCATGAGGGATACCAAAGGAGAAATAACGAGAGTTATACAGTGGGATCGTTTGGAGTAGAGGTAGGCAGGAAGTTGATAGCAGAGAGATTTTCCAGAGCCTGTGGACAATGTCACCAAAGTCGACTGACCAGAGAGGATTCTCATGACTGCTTTTTCCTGTCCAGGTCGGAAATTATTGTGTCCAAACATTTTTAAAGTGTCGAAGACCTCTTCAGGGGTCGCTTGAAGTTCTCCAGTACTCAGTGATGGGTATACCGGGTCGATTGCACCATTCACTGGAGGTAATAATTTAGCGACGAGATCCTCAGGGATTTTATGACCAACCATCGCCAGTTCTTTCTCCTCATCGATGTCCTCGAAGTCGTCTTCATCAAAGTGAAATTCTTCATCAGAGTTTTCCGAATGTTCTGAAGGTCTTGAATGTCCTGAAGCATTAATTGATGCGTTTTTACTGGACATTGACGGGCATTTAGGAAGGAGATTGATTCTTGTAGCGTGAGCGCGAATTGCCTCTTCATTCGCCATTTTCTCCACCTGCTCCAGAGTGGGGAACTCGGAAATTTCCTCTGAAGTTTCCTCCAGAGGCAATAATTCGTCGCTCTTCATCGCAGGACATTTTCGAGACATGTGACCAGTCGCGCCACATTTAAAACATGTGTTCTTCTCAGCTAAATCAGCCAGGTCTAGTGCTCCCTCCGATGATGCCAATTCCTTCTTCTTCTGCTTCCACTGGTTCTTTTTGTATCTAGAGAAGTTGAAGGAACGTTTACCTCGGACGAATATCTTTTTCTTCAGATTTATTCGCACAAAGTTCTCGTTCGCCTTTCCAGATGCCACTTTCTCTTCGAATTTTTCTTTCTCTGTCATGAGGCTTTTGGGTTTTTTGGTAAACTTCTCGGGAGCCAGGGATTTTCCTATTGTCTGGGAGAATTCAGAGATTAGGTCGCCATTACTGTCTCTGGGGACTGCGAACCTCGGAACCACTTCCAAGGCTTCAACTCCGTAGATTGGAATGTTTGGAGAGGATTTAGTTTGTTCTACATCTTCGCACTCTTCGTCAGGTTCTTCATCTTCCGATTCCGGTTTTTTTCTAGCTCTCGTGGTTCTTTTGCTAACTCTTTGAGGTTTTACGTCTTTTAGCTCCTTACGTTTTTTCACTGCTGGTTTTTTACGTGAAACTCTAGGTTTCCTGGTTTTTGGTTTCTCTTCTTCGTACTCCTCATCATCAGATTGTATTTTTTTAGATTTTCTGGTAATTTTCTTTCTGGGTGGAGCTGATGCTGAAGATGATTCCAGGGATTCTGTTGATTTTTTCGGCGAGACTTTTGTATTGATTTGATTGACGTGTAGTAATTTGTCATCAATAGTTTTTCCTCCAGCAATTGTCGTAGTTTTAGTGTTTTGGGAAACGGTTTCTGTTATTTTAGAACTAATAGCAGTCTCTTGCCTCTGTGAAGACACGTCGGTAGGGACCGTCGTGTGGACAGGCATTTCTGGGGAAAGCGCAAGACATGGACGTTTAAACTGCGGTAAAGATCCATCAGACAGTGTTTTCCTCCAGTTTCTCACTCGTTTTCTATTATTCTCCTCTTCAGAATCACTGTTGCAGACAAACTCCTCATCGTCTGAGATCTGTGCCGAGTTTTCTGCACTGATTGATGGAGCGCTCTCGGGGGGTGAGAAGACACTGGTGTCCATGGACTCTACGCCAGAATCACTGATGCCTGACAGTCTCTGGGGGTTGACAGGAGGTAAAGGTTCTAGACCAGTGTCCTTGGCACATCTCTCTAGCCATCCAGGGTTCAGTTTCCTCTCTGCAACTGCTGGAGCTCCGTTCATCAATTTACGGACAGCATTGACTGGTTGGGCAGTTACTTTCGTCTCCAATTGAGTTATTTTCAAGTTTTCACCGAATAGTCCATCGGAGGTAGGTTCTTGGCCGGTTTCGAGAGGTTTTTCATCGTTCGGAGATGAAGATACACTGGTAGATTTATTCAAATCTGTTTTTGACTTTATCTTAGTCATTGATAAGGATTTTCTTGGATTTCTCTTTGAGAAAGTCCCAGATGTGAATTTCTTTTGGGACAATTGAAAGGAGGTTGATCTTCCTATCAAACGTTTTGTGCTCTTCTTGGAGGTTTCTTGGCCCTTGTTCAAGTGATCCCCCCAGGCTCCATCAATGTTGACATTGTCCTTTTTGGAGTCAGAAGTGTTCAAAGATGAATCTGTCTTCGTTGGAGACTTTTCTGATTTGGTTGGGGTCTTTTCGGGGTCAATGTTTTCCACGTTTTTCAGAGAAGTTTCGGGGAATGTGTCCTTAGAAGCTTCTGGAGTTTCAGAGTTGACGGACGTGTCCAGTGGTAAGTTCAGAGAAGAGTCAAGGGGAAGGGAGGCGTTGAGGGAATCTGCCAAAGAGTTGGCAGAGACGTTTGCCTGAATCTCATCTGTGAAGGTGATGTCCAGAAGAGTTTCTTCCAGAGCCTGGGTCTTGAGCTTCCAGTACATCTTGTAGGATTCTTTTATTCTTGAGTCTGCTTTTTTTATGTCGTTCTATAAAGCAAAAAAGAGGAAGATTTCTTAACAGTTGAATGAAATCAGGAACCATTTTTTTTAAGGGGAGACTATTATGAGTTTTAAAAGTCGCGGGTGCTTGGAGTGATTCTTCTCATGCATTGAAGATCGATTATATATATCTAAAAACATATAATATAATATAATAAAACATATAATATAATGAAACATATAATTGAGCTACCGAGGTTCTTTGTTTCCAAATTTTTGAAAAAATGTGTACAATAACAATTACGAATTAGTTTGTTGAAATTCGCGTCCTAGACGACTAATTTCATTTTGTTTAAGGCCCGGGTGGATTATCTTTCGAACGTTATCTCGATTGTTTTTCCATCTTCATAATGTAAAATATATCACAATTTCTATTGGATTTGATTGTACATCACGCAGGACTTCCTAAAAATTATGATTGCGCAATGAAAAAAAGTAAAAAAAACTCAACATTTTCAAAGAGCGTTTTTAATAAAGATTAAGAAATAAGGCCGATAGAAAGGAAATAGTGAATGGATAACTTATCATGGTAACTAACGATCTGACAGCCATTGATTATTGTGACAAATGACGACCTGACAGCCATTAGATACATCAAATTAATAATTTGCAATTTCTTTCCGATTTGGTTTATTTCCCGATATTATTCAAAAACGCGCTTTGAAAATGTTCAGCTTTTTTTCAACGTTTTTTTATTGTACAATCATAATTTTTGGAGATTTCAGGGCTATGTAGAACTGAATAGCAATTGGAGATCATTTCAGATTATCAAAATAAAAAAAACAACCAAGATCACGTTCGAAAGATAATCCTCTCGGGCCTTAATTAATCCATACGCAATACCCCCTTCCCGTATGCACTCCAAGTGCGGAAGCAAGTTGAGGGGTTTTCTTATGTTTTTTGGGGTGAGGAATCCAAAGCCGTCGGTGGTTTTCGTCCTGGTGCGTGCAATCAAAATTTATAAACACTTTTTATGGTTTTTTAAATGAAAAAATCATTTCTTCGGATGACAATCAGAGATAGAGCAAAATGTTTTAAACAAAAAATGTTGCCGTTCATTTTACAAATACGTATAAATTTATTTTATTTCAATCCGTTAATTAGCCTTCGAGATATGGTCCAATGAATGAGCGCGGAGCGATCCGCTGCGAGCGATAGCGATCGGGAGGCTCCACGCGCATTTCCTCTTCTAATTTTTCAAACAAACGGGCTTCACGTGAGGGTTTATGTCGAGAGAAATACACTGGAGAAAGGAAATGTTGAAAAAATGGAGAAAAATAAGGCCGATACATTTAAAATGTTTTGGAAAATTTCATATTCTTGGAAAATTCTGAGGGAGACAGCGGCGTATCCAATTCGCGGAAATTTAACTGGTTCGTTCTTGTTTTAGTGGACAATACCGGAGAAAATACGTGAATACATCAGTCTCTCTTCGCTCCTCGTGAGTGATGGTTCATAAAAATTTGAATCCGTGATTTTTCCCTCGTCCTTTTCAAAACTGAGTATTGAATTCGATCGATTTGTTCAAATAAGATTCGCTCGTGTCAGATTTATTCATTGTTTTTTAATTCAAAAATAAATCGTCGATTACCGAATTACCACCAACCTCGAAATCAATACAATTACACATCCTCCGTGCTTTTTTTTTTCCACCTATGAACAAATTCATTGTCTCAATCTTGTAAGGACCAAATTAGAACCAGAATTATTTGGGTATCAGGAGGTGGGAGGATTGTTGAAACCAAGCAAAATTAATGAAATGAGTCCTCCAGTTTTAGAATTGATTCCTCCATGCACGTGTAAAATATGTGCTCGTGACTCGTGCACTTGTCGTGCAAATGCAGTTTCATGTATTATGTATTGTAACTGTTCAATCGATGGAAACTGACGAAATCCCTACGAGAAATAGTAAAAATTACGATTGTTCATTGCATGCTCGATACCTGTGGTGTACAAGAGTATTTTTAATATATATTATTCTTAATATTATTTGCATACTATGGGCAGAGGCGTCAATTCATTTGTTATCCTCATAATTATGTCATGCATTTTCTAACGATTCCAAGCTACAATTGAGGCACAACAGTGGAATAGGAAACGAAAGAATGGAAGAGTTTCATCGTCCAATCAATGAAAATCATATGAATCATGTATCCATTCTCTTTACCTTCATTGAATGACATTACTTTTTTTCTCGATTACTATTTTCATTGAATGACTATTTCAATTTCTTTACTCATAACAAAAACATTAAAACCATGTGGAAGTGGTTGAATTAGCCTCGATGAAGAATACTCCAACTCGCTCCGTGTGTGACGCATGGCTTCGTGCGCAGCGCATCGCTCCGCGCTCATTCATTAGATCATATCTCGAAGGCTAATTGACGGATTTAAATGAAATGAATTTCTACGTATTTGTTAAATGAAAGACAACAACTTTTGTTTGAAACATTTTGCTCCATCTCTTGTTGTCATCCGAAGAAATCAATTTTTCATTTAAAAAACCATAAAAATTGTTTATAACTTTTGATTGCACGCACCTGGACGAAAACCACCGACGGATTTGGATTCCTCTCCCCAAAAAACATGAGAAAACCCCTCAACTTGCTTCTGCACTTGGAGTGCATACGGGAAGGGGGTATTGCCTATGGACTAAATATAAAAATTTGCATCATTTCTGTAAAATAGGCAAAAAAAATTATAATATTATAATATTTAAAAAATATTTTCGATTCTTTCAGAAACATTTTTTGGGCTATTTTACATGATGTGACGAAATGAGTTAATTTATTCCCTTTTAACTCTTGTTTCACTCCGAAATCGGCTAGTCTCGGTGAGCTCACGGGTGGTTCGCTCAATCGGAGGGATAAGTGAAGGATAGAGGGAGGGTTAACGATATTAAACCGACCGTACTGATGTTGGTAAAATAACTGTATATTAACTTTAATTTATACACGGTAGTGTTTAATGGGTCGGTATAACGCGGTTCTTGACTCGACTTTGGGACCTTGACCTTGATGAGAAACCTCGTTTCCCGTTCCCATCGTCCACCACTTTGGGCATAATAATTATAATTATTAAATAAATCGACGTATTGATCGATCTCAATACGTCACAATTACTAGTGCAATTTTACTTAAAAAAACGAAATTAGCTATGTAGGAGTCGAATTTCAAAAAATGAATTCGTAATTAATATTCTACACATTTTTTCAAAAATTTTGAGAAAAAAGCTTCTGTAGTTCAACAATTGGAGGCCCTGGATTATTTTTAACATTTTAAGCGTCTGCGGAGCAAACGAACAATAAAAAATTAATTTTTTGGCGCTAATTATTCATTTTAGATATATAATCACGCTTCTATGTGTGAGAAATCTCATTCCAGTGGCCCGCGACTTTTAAAACTCAGTAATGTCCTCGTAATTGAGTAGGGAAGTGAAAAAGTTGGAATCTGTGGAGAACATATCTTGGTATTGAGTGATTTCTAGAGCAATCCGTGAGGAAAGACAGACCTTTTTAATCTATGTAGAATTTTTAATTGTGCTCTCTGTAATTATTTATTTTTATGAATGGAAAACTTCAGCGACAGCACGATGTAGCAATGAAATCATTGGAATCTTCTCGTTTTAATACGTCGATAACTATGCATAAGAAAACAATTCTAAAATTTAACCCATTTGAAACGGTCCATAACCTTCTCAGAGACCAGTTTTGCAGGAAATTCTTTGAGCTACAAAACGTTTTTAATTTTCCTTGTTTCCGCGTTAAAAAAATGGCGAGAAGTGGGAAAATGAACCACTTTCAATAATCGAAATTAAAAATGAATTGATTTGATTTTTTCAATTAGTCGACATTAGGAGAGCCAAGTTGAATGACCCTGAAGTTTGCAGACAAAAATCTTCAACAGCGCATATCTGATGAAGAAATTGAGCGATGAGAAAATTTCAAATTTCAATTTGTCGGTCGTGACGAAATATAATCGTGATGGTGGCTGAATATGTAAATAAATAAATTACGGGTTGATTTCTTCAAAATTTAACTATGGAAAACCATTGACACGGCATATTTCACTCCGAAATTATTTTATTGGAAAAAAAAAACATGGTCACGATTTTTATTTTACGAAATTTCAACGTGATTTTTGTTCTTTTTTTTCTGGTCCTATCGGTTAACGTTAAATCCGCTGCAAAACACTAAATCTTTGGCAAGTTCCATTATTCATCCAAATGATCCCATCGAAAAAAGAAAAAGCATCACGTTTGAATAAATTATAAATCTTGTCGTGATGTTTCTTGGTTTTTGTAATAAATGTTTCATTAATGATATATGTTTTTTACGACGGAAAACATCAACAGACGATATCTACGAGAAAGATACGTAGATTGGGACAAAAAATTGGGACAATTCTCTTCGATATTTCCATCAAAAATGATGGAATTAGGAAAATAAATACGATCAAGATCGGATATCTTCTACAAAAATGATTATATTCTTAAAAAATCGATATTTATACATGTTATTCTCGAAAACTCTCCCGTGAGTTTCTTCTTTTTAGGGCTGCGCACGAGACGAGACTGGCGAAAGTCTCGTCTCGGTCTCAAAAAATATCCGAATTTCCAGTATCGTCTCAGTCTCGGTTAAGAGAATATCGTCTCGGTCTCGTGAGTGTAAAACTTGGAAAATAGGAAAAATAATTTTTCTTCAAAAAGTCACAAAGAGATGGTCAAACTTCATCAAAGGTCACAGGAGGATGGGCAAATTTCACGGGGGTCACGAGAGTAACAAGGGGCTGGTCAAATTTCACGAGGGTCAAACATCACGAGAGTCTTTAGAGGATCGTTAAATTTTCCGAGGGCCAAACATCACGAGGGTCTCAACGGGGTGGTCAAACATCACGAGGGTCACGTAGGTCACAAGGGAGAGAAAATCGGAGTTTTTTCGACAACCAAGAAAGTTCCTCAAATTTCCAGTAAACCCGTACAGTTTTCTCGAATTTTCCGGTTTTAGGAAAACTGGACAGTTTTCTTGACTTTTTTAGAAAATTGAAGGATTTTCTCGAATTTTCTAGAAAACCCGAGAATTTCCCTCAGGATTTTCGACCCTCGTAAAATTTGACCATCCCCTCGTGATCCTCGTGATGTTTGACTCTCCTGGAGTGCAATCATCCTCTTGTGACTCTCGTGATGTTTGATCCTTGTAAAATTTGATTATCCCCTAGTGACCCTCGTGATGTTTGGCCTCGGTAAAATTGAGTACCCTTTTGTGACCCTCGTAACCCTCGTGACCCTTGTGAAATTTGACCATCCCCTTGTGACCCTCGTGAAATTTGACTATCTCCTCCTGACTCTTGTGATGTTTGAGTCTTGCAAAATTTGACCATTCCCTTATGACCCTTGTAATCGTCCCGATTTTTTACCCTTGTAAAATTTGACCCTTCCCTCATGATCTTCGTGATGCTTGATCCTCGTGAAATTTAACCATCACCTTGTGATCCTCGTAATCCTCATGATTTTTGTGATCTTTGTACAATTTGCCCATCCTCTTGTGAGTAGAGTTTCTAGAGCTAGCTCTTTCTTCTCTGCGACATATTTCTTTGCCATTTCCTCGTAAAATACACTTTGTTAAACGATTAGATATATGAAATTCAGCGTCATGACTATAGCATCCATTGTAGATTCCTGAGAATAGTAATTAGAAGCAAAGTAACAAATATCACGTAAGATTTGGGAGAGAATGTGAAGTGTGTTTTTTTTTCTTTTCAACATAATTATTCGTATAGTAGATATCCGATGTTAAACGTATTTATTTTCGTAATTCTGCTATTTTTCATGGAAAGAACAAAGAGAAATTGAAAAAAAAATTTCACGTTGAGGTTTTATTGCAATCCAACGTTTTATTTGTTTTTTGTCCTAATCTACTTATCTTCCTCATAGATATCTTCTGTTAATATTTTCCCCCGTGAAAAACATTTATATCATTAATGAAACGTTTATTACAAAAATCAAGAAACATCACGACAAGATTTATAATTTATTCAAACGTGATGCTTTTTCTTTTTTCGATTGGATCATTTGGATGAATAATGAAGCTTGCCAAAGATTTAGTGTTCTACAGCGGATTTAACGTTGACCGATAAGACTAGAAAAAAAGGGCAAAAATCACGTCCAAATTTCGTAGAATGAAAATCGTGACCATGTTTTTTTTCCAATAAAATAACTCCGAGGTAAGATATGCCGTGTCAATGGTTCTCCATAGTTAAATTTCGAAGAAATCCACCCGTAATTTATTTTTCATCACGCTGTGACGAAAAGTGAACTTTTCGGCACGCTCTGCGTGCCTAAAAGCCCAATTTCCGCCACATTGTGATGAAAAATATTGTTCGTAACTTGTGAAAAAATATTTTTTGCACTCGTTACGAAATATACTATATTCACATATTTAGCCACCATCACGATTAGATTTCGTCACGGCCGACAAATTGAAACTTGAAATTTTCTAATTGTTCAATTTCCTCACCAGATATGTTCTGTTGAAAATTTTTGTCTGCAAACTTTAGGGACATAAAGTTGAACGATTTTCTTATCGTTTTTAAATAAAATGAGGCTCAATGTAGTTTAAATCGTATCATTGAATCAGAAAGTATTAATGATATTATACGGTGCATTTTACTTTGCCTATTATAATACAATAGCAAAGTGGTAAGGGGGAATGGGACGAAATAGACGCTTTTTGAATTTTCAAAAATGTTAATGACGTAGAGGAGAGTGAGGTAAAATGAAACAGTCGAAAAACGACTATTTGACGCAATTCAAGCGAAAAAAAAAAATTTATCAGCTTTTGTTCAACATTTTTGATTATTGGGAGTACTGATGAGAATAATAATTTGCTATTCGGTAGAAAAAATCACTAATATTCGAAACCCCTAAATAGCATGTCGACTACCTCCACAGATGAATCCCACTCCCCTGTTAGGTCTCATTCTCAACGTCCACTGGTCATCTTGTCCCCTGACTCTCTAGCAACCAAATTAAGACCTCGTCATCGCTGAGTTTATGTTCTCTCCTCATTCGAAACTCCGAAGGTTTTGCAATATTTCTTATATCGAGACTATTGATAATTTTCACGAATTTTATCCACAGTTCTCTTTTCAAGTAACATGAAATATTTCATCTCTAATTGAATTGATTAGATTAGGGAGATTGCGTTTTTCTTTTTTCATTCGATTGACATTCAGCATCACATTTTTTCCCCCTCTAAGGTTCCCCCTGGGCCTTCCTCTGGACTTTGGATTTTGCTGTTTCATTTTCTTTTCAATTAATTCATTGACAAAATCTTCTCTCGTCAAAACTTCTCGATAATTTTCCATTCTAATGGATAATTTCCAATTCTAAATTATTATTCTTCTCAGTACTCCCAATAATAAAAAAAGTTGGTAATCAAAAGTTGATAAAAAAAACTTTTTGTTGTTTGAATTGCGTCAAACAGTCGTCTTTCGACTGTTTCATTTTTCCCATGTTCTATTTTGCCTCACTCTCCCCTACTGAATTGTTGATGAAACGAGATTATTTTTTAATATACACTGAGAGAAAAACAAACAGGTTGTCAAACAAGTCTTGTTTGGGCCAACAAAATCGCTAGTTGAAAATTGCCAAAAAAGAATTTGTTTGGTTCGAATTTAAAGGTTTCAAACATGAATAATTGCTCTGCTTTCAACAACAACGAAATATTTGGCTCAAGAGGCGGATAATTCATACGAGACGGTGCCTTTTTAGGATGAAAATATCTCATATAGAGGAAAATTTATCAAAAAATATTTTATCCCCAAGTTCGAAGATTGTTATCGTATCATTATTGTTGTTTCATTTAAGGGTTCATTCCTTGTTTGTGATTATTAGATAGCCGAAACTTGAAACTAATATCCCTTGTTTCGCATAAAACAAACATTTTTCGGAAGCAAAATACGTATGGGAGTATCGCATAACGAAGCAGTGCTGGAAATGACATTTCTTGCGTGTACAGAAAATGCAATTTTTCATTTCGGCGAACTGTTTGCATGTTTAGGCAAAAAAAATCCTTTCTTGGTGATTTTCAAAAAACTATTTTCTTGGCACAAGCATGAAGCTGAAACTAGCAGAATATTCGTCAGCGGAAAATTCAATTTAGGGAATATTCAAGTGTAGGAGAGTCAAATAATCATATGTAAAAATGTTTTTCAAGTGCGAAAGAGTTTCTACATTACTTGAAAACATTTGTGCACCCCTAGATTCGTCCAAGACAAATCTTCTGCTGTCGAATCTTTCGCTAGTTTCAGCTTCATGGCACAAGCAAAACATGTTTGAGAACTCTGTCCTTTTTCTCTCAGTGTACAAGTACAATTCGTCCCCTTTGTAATGAACCAAGAGTGAGCTCAATTGATAAATTTCTTTTTGATTTAGGAACATTGAAGAAAAAGTCAACAGGATTCATTCTGCCTCATGACTCTTTAAACGCGTAAATTTTACTTCTGGCTAAGTTTTTAGTGAATATCTCCGAAACGACAAGGAGATAGCGAAATTCTTTAACGAACTATTTTTGTAGCTCTCATTTAGCTCTAGAAAAATACTCTTTAGAGAAAATTCGTTATCTCCCTTGAATTCCGAGGTTTTCAATGAAAAAAGACCTGCGAGTCGGCATATGAGTCGATTTATGAGCTTTCACCCACTTCACTACTGAATGATGAGGAGATTATTTTATTGATATTTTAGGAATAACTAGGCTAGAATTTTTTTTTTACAGAAATGATGTCTCAATGGATGTGTTTTTTGTCCATCGCTCTGGCACTAACACATTGTTAGGATTTTATTCTCAACGATCATTGTTGGAATCCGAATGATAAAAAATATGACATCAATGGCTCATTGATTCAACTGTTAGATGATGAAACCATTCGCAGAAATGATTCCACCAGTAAGAATAGAGTTTAAAAATACATATTGTACAATTGTCAAATTTGTACCGTACCTTGTTGGGTCTCCTGCCGTATTTCTCCATAAAATCGCTCTCCCATCGTTTCACTCGCAGTTTGCATTTTTGATATTTAATTTTTACTGACGGATGTTCGAGCAATTCCATCTCAAATTATTTACTTAGCGTTTGACCATGCGTTCTTTTGCTCCATAAGTTGAAAATCAGTGAGATCAAGTCAGATGTTGAATGGAGTATTTTTATTTGAGGTTACTAACGGTGAAAAGTAAATAAAAGCCCGCGCAAAGTGGGATATTGGGAGGTGGTGGAGGATTGTGGATAGAAGATCACGTGACTTTTTGTCGCTGAGACAACGAATCACGTGTCAAGATGTGAGAAGTGCGGCAAAACAGTTACAATGAAAAGTGGAATTTTATGCCGAAAAGGTTTGTCAAAGTAATGCTTTACGTTTCACTTTAATTGTTCCTTGGAATTTCACATATTCTCCTTGATAAAAAAAAATCCTGGGAAGAATGAAGCCGCTCGGAGCATTTTTAGTACAATAGCACTGAGGAGATTGTGCCCCTACAGAATCCTCACCTTACATTGAATATTCACTCATTTGGGGGATAATTATATGAATAACAGCGATTTTCGGCCATTTTCAGTACTTGTCTCACTGAAAAAAATCATAACCGCCGAACCACGTTGAAAGACAAACTCTATTTAGCGGCAAAATTCTTACCATTTTATTGACAATTTTTGGTGAAAATTTCAGATTTTTTAAAAACCCGGTGGCTTGGCACAGTGGATAAGTTCGTTGCCTTATATGCGAAAGGTTCCGAGTTCAAATCCCGGCCGGGTAGAATGGTGCGATCTAACCATTTAAAGTCTTGACCACCATCGCAGTACACCCTAACCGGGTCGAAGCGGTGTAAAAGAACGATAAAAAAAAGATTTTTTAAAAATTGCAGGCGGCTGTACCTTTGATACAGCTGTAATTGGACGTGGATTTGTCCATGGTCTTTCCTTCTTTCTCGAATTTCCTAGAAACTCCTTGAATTCTCTCGAATTTTTTAGAGACTCCTTGAATTCCCTCGAATTTTCTAGAAACTCTCTGAATTTCCTCAAAATTTTTAGAAACTCCTTGAATTATTTCGAAATTTCAAGAAACTTCTCAAATTACCTCGAAATGTCTAGAATTCCCATAGATAACGCTGCACATAAGGCCCGTTCCCTAAAATGACCCCCCATAATGAAACCACAGACGTATCCACGTCAAAATGAGTTTGTTGAGTAATTAACACTCAACAAGCTCATTTCTATAAGCGCCGCGCCGTACTTTTTGTGATTTTTTAAATTACACTGCAGTAAAGCCTCAGAAAAATTTGAAAAAATTTAACATCTCATTTTGAAGTGTAAGGGTAACACTGAATATAAAAAATCTCACGGGACTTCTTCAAGTATATGATTGAGATCGCTCTTGATTTTTTTCAGATTTTTTCTAGATCTTTCAAATTTATCATTATGTCAATTTATGGTGGTGCGACGCCGTATGTCTATGAGTGTGGCAGTGAATGTAGCAACAATGGCGCTCGAGGGGTCGACAGGGACTCACTCGCACTGGGCGGCGCGGCGTCGTTCTTCTATCCGTTCGACGTTTCTTTTCTTTTTTTCGCTGAACAAATTTCCCGATTGAACTAGGAACTCTAATTCAGAATTTTTAAGCGTTGAGAAACACTCTAAAATATTTTAAAACGGGCGGCGCCGCCGTCATTGAGCGAGTGATCAAGGATTAACTGAGGATTTTCTTTACTGAGCCTGGTACATACAATCGAGCCCTAATCATGTGAATAGTTTACGTCCACATTTTTCGACTAAGTCAGTAAAAGGAACACACTGCCAGTCAAATGATTCAACTCAAGTATTTTTAATGTAAAAATATTTATTCTTCAGAAATCATGAACACCGCATACAAACATCAAATCAATAAACTATCAACAGTTTTATTCAACTGATCACTGAACGCCTGGAAGCAGAATGTCTCAATGACCCTAGCTTTCCCCTCCCTCCCTAGTTTCAACCTCAACGCTTTATCCGCAATTAACACATGAATTTTCTCAGAAAAAGCTTCAGGAGTTAATTCTCTCACTAGAAACCCCGTGACGTCATTCACAACAGTCTCCATTGGTCCTCCAGAGTTGTGAGCAACCACAGGTTTTTCGAAATACATAGCTTCCAGTGGAACTATTCCAAAATGTTCGTTAGGTGGGGTATAAATTAACAAATGACAGTGCTTGAGGAGTGATACTTTATCAGAGTCCGATGGAGATCGTAGGAAAATGACATTGTTGGTGATCCCAAGCTCGGACGCAAGTCCCACCAACTCGAGATGATGCTCCACATTCTCCTCGACCCTCTTATCGTATCCTCCAGCCATTATCAAAAATGTTCTATTGAATTCATCTTCAGTCAAGTGATTCTTGAGGTCTGCCAAAGCTTCTATCGCCAGTCCCAAGTTCTTCTTCCTCTCATATCGATTTATCGAGAGTAGAATAATACTATCATCAGGCAGCTTCGTGTCTAAAGTTTTTTCTAATGGAGCTATGTAACTTGAGTCAAAAAAATGAGTGTGTAAAGATGGATACAAAATCTCTGGAGTAATGGATAATCGCGTGAAAGTGTTCTTGAAGACTTTAGAGGTGTAAATACTGTTGACGAATATTTTATCTGCCTGACCAGTGGTTACCTCTTCGAAGTAATTGAGTGGGGTTCGGTATAAAGATTTCAGACAGCCTCCAGGTGCTGTCAGGACTTGATCTGGATGATGGCAGTAGTATATGACTTTTGGGACAGATAGGCGGAGAAAGGGAATGCAGACCGATACCAAGTCGCAGAATACTATGTCTGGACGCTGCTCCATAAAGTAGATCCAACAGGCGGCGTAAATCTACAACGAAAAAATGGGAATATTGAGAAACATTATTCATTTTTCATAAAATGTACATCTTTTTGTCAATATTATAAAAACATATTGTTTAGAGATATTTAAGAGATCATTTTTATAGTTCGCTAATCAACCTACTGACTTCGACAATATTAGGCCCATTATTTCATCGATTATTCATTCATAATTCAGCTTAAAAATTCCAATCATTTTCGGAATTTTCCCCTCAGCAGGGGTACAAAGGAAGAAAGTTTGTCCTAAATTTGTAGACCATGAACTCAATGAGAGACATATGCAATCGATTTTTCTAGAATTAATTTTTAAATATAGTGACATGCACAAGGTCTGCCAAAAATTGAAAACATCAATTTTTTTAGCAAGATTTTTTTGACCGTTCATGTATTTCATGATGTTTTGATGTTGTAACGTTGAGACAATGTAGACTTTGAAAGATTTCTTCACGTAATTGATTTATATTAAAATTGCTGAGGACCGTTGAGGCCATAAGTTACAATATCAAAAAATCATGAAATCAATTTTTTTATAAAAAACGGAAGTTTCGAAAAAAAATTACTAATACTAATAATAAAATTAAGAATACTGCAGTGAAAGGCTCTTTTGGTAAATTCCGAAAATTCCACTCGTTTCGGAAACAACTCTTTAACTGTGGTACCGACGTACTTCCGATAAATACAATTGAAAATTATGATGGCGAAAACAATTCTGCAAGTATTTTCGAGGAGAAAAACAATTTAAAATGCATGGACCTAAAAAAATGTTCGCATGCAACAATTAAAATTGATAATCATAAATGATATATTTGGTAAATCCCTTTGACCCACTCCATTCAATTATTATACTTTGACTATGTAATTTATTGTTATTTTTATTTATGCACCTCAAGGAACATCTTACTCTTCTTGTGATCAATGAATACAATCTAAACACCCTTGAGTTATTGTCCGACATCCCAAATTTTAATGACTTTGCCTGGATTAGGAATATTTATTATTTTTTATGGAAAACTACTGGCTGCGGACCTGCGTTTGAGGAGTTAATCTTTTTTGAATATTCAACGTATTTCTCGACTCCTGTAATTGATTATTTGGTGTGACATTGTGATACTCTGTTTAGGGAAACAAATTAACACGCTCGACGTGAAATTTTTTACTTATCAAAAGTAATAGTGTTCTATTAGTAAGTGTAGCTACTGAGGCCTTTACTTCCTCACTCTTTCATATAAAATACAATATGAGGTATTGGAAATTGATCTTGATTTTTTTAGGATTGAGAAGCTACTCAATCTCTTAATTTTTTTCAAATTTTTTCGACAGGCCATTTCTGAGATGACTTTTTCTTTGTTTTTTCGATTTTTTTAATAACTCCAGTTGTATTCATCCGATTTTGATTTATGACACGTCATAATTTTCGATTCTCTACCATCTATAAGAATATTGTGAGTCATTTTTCTTCAACCCTTAGGTTCTCATAATACTGAATTTAAAAAAAAATCGGAAAACTTGAATTTTCAAAATTATTTCACGTTTTATTTTTCTCGTCTTTTCTTCAATAACTCTTGTAATCAAAACAAGTATTTTCAGGGGTCATACAATTTGGGTTTCGTCCTAGATCTATTTCATTTTCAATTTTTTCTTCTCGAAATTCCATGAATTGGGTCAAAATACCCTAAAATAGCCTTGATTGACTTTGATTATAAACAGTATGGAGTGAATTTAAATGTACACTTATATATTACCTATTTTTTCGATACATAATCGAAATTGTTTTGGGGTGTTTTGACCAAATTCGCGAGATTTCGACAAGAAAAAATTGAAAAATAAAATAGTTCCAGGACGAAACCCAACTTGTGTAACGGCTCAAAATACTTGTTTTGATTATAAGAGTTACTGAAAAAAAGATGACAAAATTAAAAGGTGACAATTTTGAAAATTCAAGCTGTTCAATTTTTTTTTTGGAAAACTCGCCATTATGATCACCTAGGAATTGAAAAAAAAATGACCGAAAATCTCTTTAAAGATGTTAGAAAATGGGAAATTTTGAGGCATCATAAATTAAAATCGGCTGAATCGAACCCAAGTTAATGAAAAAAACGAAAAAACAAAGAAAAAATCCTATTTCCAAAATGGGCTGTCGAAAAAATCTCAAAAAAAATAAAGAGATCGTTTTTCTAGCTTCCCAATTGTAGAAAAAATCGAGATCAATTTCCAAGAGGGTGAGGGTCACGCGTTGACTCTATTGCCATGGAATACCTCACATAGCTTAGTGTTATTTACCATGCGAATGTAAGCGCACAGTGCGAAGAATCTCCCAAAAATGTGTCTCGGAATCCAGTCTCCAACGACATGAACCGGAATACTTCCATCCTTGGTCTCTGAAAAGCACCTCTCAGGATCATAGAAACTTGTAACAAAATTAACGTCATGTCCTTGCTTCTTCAGAGCAACAGCGGCATCAACGACGAGTCTTTCTGCTCCGCCGATTCCCAAATCGGGATGTAAAAACATTATTCTAACCATTCTATTTCGACACAACACTTCAAACAATACTCGAAAAAATTAATTTCAAGGTGTAAGGTACACGTCACACGTAAACGAAAAAAACATAACCGTAGAGGAGTTCACACTTGGGTTCACTCCATTTGTTTTTATCTCTTCCATCAGAAACATCTGTCAGTTTGAACGAATGAGATAAAAAATACTAGAGATGAAGTGATCATAAAATTTTTACTTAAGAATCCTTTACCGACTGCTGATTACGAATTTAGTACGAAAATGCATTGACTGCGCCGCTTGGCACTGCTATCGCCCTTCAGAAAATCAACTAGCGGAAGAACATATGTTTTAACAAAAATTCTGCGCATGCCCACTGAAGGTTTCCGTGACGTACCTAGCCATCTTTCCCAGTCAACCCAAAAGTGATNCAAAATTAAAAGGTGACAATTTTGAAAATTCAAGCTGTTCAATTTTTTTTTTGGAAAACTCGCCATTATGATCACCTAGGAATTGAAAAAAAAATGACCGAAAATCTCTTTAAAGATGTTAGAAAATGGGAAATTTTGAGGCATCATAAATTAAAATCGGCTGAATCGAACCCAAGTTAATGAAAAAAACGAAAAAACAAAGAAAAAATCCTATTTCCAAAATGGGCTGTCGAAAAAATCTCAAAAAAAATAAAGAGATCGTTTTTCTAGCTTCCCAATTGTAGAAAAAATCGAGATCAATTTCCAAGAGGGTGAGGGTCACGCGTTGACTCTATTGCCATGGAATACCTCACATAGCTTAGTGTTATTTACCATGCGAATGTAAGCGCACAGTGCGAAGAATCTCCCAAAAATGTGTCTCGGAATCCAGTCTCCAACGACATGAACCGGAATACTTCCATCCTTGGTCTCTGAAAAGCACCTCTCAGGATCATAGAAACTTGTAACAAAATTAACGTCATGTCCTTGCTTCTTCAGAGCAACAGCGGCATCAACGACGAGTCTTTCTGCTCCGCCGATTCCCAAATCGGGATGTAAAAACATTATTCTAACCATTCTATTTCGACACAACACTTCAAACAATACTCGAAAAAATTAATTTCAAGGTGTAAGGTACACGTCACACGTAAACGAAAAAAACATAACCGTAGAGGAGTTCACACTTGGGTTCACTCCATTTGTTTTTATCTCTTCCATCAGAAACATCTGTCAGTTTGAACGAATGAGATAAAAAATACTAGAGATGAAGTGATCATAAAATTTTTACTTAAGAATCCTTTACCGACTGCTGATTACGAATTTAGTACGAAAATGCATTGACTGCGCCGCTTGGCACTGCTATCGCCCTTCAGAAAATCAACTAGCGGAAGAACATATGTTTTAACAAAAATTCTGCGCATGCCCACTGAAGGTTTCCGTGACGTACCTAGCCATCTTTCCCAGTCAACCCAAAAGTGATTGTTTTTCAATTTTAGTCTTATTTAAATCAACTTTATATTAATGTCAGAGCCACAGTCCGCGCTTCTACTAAGAAAACAATTATCAGGTATTGATAATATTAATGAATTACGTGTTGAAAATAGTGTTTCCGTCGTCATCGTATCATATATACGAGTCATAATCGAGAGGGGACCATTTTTAGCTCCGAGCGAGGGACAATACCCGTGCCTGAGCTCATCCATTTGTGCTTACATTATCATCAACTTTTCATTCAAAATTTTATTCCAACTTTTTAACGTATTCGTCAGGAGGGCATTTTAGCTGGATTTTTATCCACATTTTTTAATTTTTCATTTTTATTTTACGGCTCAGTCACTATACGCCCCGATCGGCTAGCAAAAATCAATAACCCGTTCCTCCGTACGTGGGGTCCCCCATGAATAAATGTTAACCTAGCATTTGCACATTTTTTTCCTGTCACGTTTGACTTTTCTAAAATTATGGGGTTTTAATTTTTGTCACGACCGTGGGGATTGAGAATTGTCAAATTCGGGCTTTGAGGTATTTGTTCCATGGAGACTTGTAGGTGCGGGGAAACTTTCTTATGGGTGTATGTATGCGTGTGTGGGTACATATAATTCATGGATATCATCGTGTATTGCACGAGGCTACCAAGCTTCTCACCAGACCAAAAATAATGTACGACCATTTATTATTAGCATTTACGCCACACACATTGACAACCAGGGACTCATTTTTTTCTCTTCCTTTTTTCATTTTTTTTCTCATTTCGTACATGAGAAACTCCGGTTTGTGATAAATGGACAATAAGAAAAAAATGGGTGAGGGGGGATTCTACGGGAATTATGTTCGTGTCGTGAGACTATATTCGAAGTTACGCCCCGAAGGTCAATCTGCCTACTTTCGAGACGGCATCGCTTTCTTGGTTTGAGTCCTTTTGTTTGGCTTGGGGATTTTGAGAAAGAGAGAGAGTTGGAATGATAAATAGAACAGGTGATTCTGTTTTGATGAGCAGGATGAAGCGTTGGTGATTTTTTTGAATGCATAATTTTGACTTGGGTTTTTTGGGGATGACGTGACGCATCGGTGAATTTCAGGTTCTCTTTTTTGATGGGCTCCATGACTGGTAGATATCCCTAACCTTATTCATGTGTGAGTCACTTGGTGACTCGATGCAGCGGAGATTCTCTGATGCTCCGAGAAGAAAGGACAGGAATTGGGGAAGATGTGGGGTTTTAATTGATTTCCGTCCTTTTTCTGTTCTAGAACTGAATAAAAACCCAGTAGAAGGGTTTTCAGCTGGCCTCGTAGACGACAATGACATTTATAGATGGGAAGTCCTCATTATTGGACCTCCGGATACACTGTAGTAAGTTTTTTGAGGAAACTTCGCTTGTCAATAGATTTGCGCTTCTTTGACAAAGATGATGAGTCTTGAAGTTTTGTAGTTTTTTAGTGAATAGCTATGGAACCAATGGGTTCAGAGGAAAAAGTATAAATATCTTTTTTGTTAGGGAATGCAATTCTCTAGGGGGAAGACCTTTCGATGAATTTGAATAAACATCATCATTCCGAAGATATGTAGGAGATAATCTGTGTTTAACCGTTTTGTTTTAAATTGACGATTTTAATTAACAGTGAAGGAGGATTCTTCAAAGCGCATTTACAGTTTCCCAAAGAGTATCCACTCAGGCCACCAAGAATGAAATTTATAACAGAGATATGGCATCCAAACAGTGAGTTATTTATCTAATTCTTTCACCTTTTTAAGACGAGACTAGGGTAAACTGCCCAGTAGATGGACGTCTAAGAAAACCACCCAGTAGATGAACGTTTGTTTTTTAGCAATTGAAAAAAAAATTGATCGACAAAAAATCGTCACTCATGAGTTAAGACTCACAACAGTTAGTGAAAATTCGAAGCAACAATTCACATTTCAGTATTTTTTTGCGTAATTTCCTATCCAAAAGTAGCTCGTCCATCTATAGGGCAGTGTCCATCTACTGAGTAGCTTACCCTACTATGAGTTTTAAAAGCGCAGGCCATTGGAATAAAATTGCTCATGCATTGAAGATTATATATGTATAAAAATGAATAATTAGTGCAAAAAATTAATTATTTATTGTTCGTTTGCTTTGCAGACGCTTAAAATGTTAAAAATAGTCCAAGGTCTCCGACTACGAAGGTTTTTTTTCAAAATGAAAAAAAATGTATACAATAACAATTACCAGTTATTTTTTTGAAATTCCAATCCTACACAGCTAATTACGTTTTTTAATAAAAAATTACACCATTCATGTGAAATAGCCCCAAAAATATTTCTGAAAGAATCAAGAATATATTTTAAATATTTTCAGGATAATGTTTTTGCCTATTTTATATGAATGGCACAAATTTTTATATATTGTTGCGTATTTGTTCTTTTCCTCTCTCTCAACTAAATTCATGTACGATCGTCTCTTTCTTTTTTCATCACTCTTTTATCTTTGTTCTTAGTCCTCGTACATGTCACTTCTTTTTGTATCTTTTATTCATTATTCTTTTCGCCCATTTTATTTGATAAACTCATTTTTTATTTAAACGGTGACTTATTTAACAATATTAGGTAAAACGAAATTAGATGTGGAGTCGAAATTCAAAAAACTAATTCGTAATTGTTATTGTCCACATTTTCCAAAAAATTTGAAAAAAAACCGCTGTAGTTTAAAAATTGGATTATTTTTAACATTTTTAGCGTGCGCGGGGCAAATGAACAATGAACATTTTTTTTGCACTAATTATTCATTTTCAGACATATATAATTGATGTTTAATGCATGAGAAATCTCTCTTCAATCGCCCGCGACTTTTAAAACTCATATTAGTCTCCTCTTAAATGATTTTCTCATGTTATGTAATAGAAATAAAAATATTTGGAATAATGAAGAGTTTTTTGTATCGATTTCGAGGATAAATTTATTTAAATGCTTGCAATTTGATATTACAGTTGAGAAGAACGGTGATGTGTGCATATCGATCCTGCACGAGCCTGGAGATGACAAATGGGGCTATGAGAAAGCATCAGAAAGATGGCTTCCAGTTCATACAGTTGAGACGATTCTCATCAGTGTTATAAGTATGCTGGCCGATCCCAATGACGAGAGTCCTGCCAATGTAGATGCCGCCGTAAGTCCTCATTCACTATATATGTGAAAGAATATTTGTCTTTTATTCAATTATCAATTGTATGATTGAATGCAGTAGTAAAGTTATGAAACTGATCTTGACAAATTTGAAATTTTAGTAATTAGGGTGAGTGGGGTAAAATGACAACAGTCGAAAAACGACTGTTTAACGCAATTCAAGTAACAAAATTTTTTTTTATCAACTTGTTTATCAACTTTTTTCTATTATTGGGAGTACTGATGAGGATAATAATTTTCCATTTAATAGAATGGAAAATTATTGAGAAGTTTTGACGGGAGAAGATTTTGAGTTTCAATCGAATGAAAAAAGAAAAGTGTAATTGCCCTAATCTAATCAATTGAATTATAGATGAAATATTTCATATTACTTGAAATATTATTTGAGAACTGTGGATAAAATTAGAGAAAATTATTAATATTGTTGTCTGAATATAATGAAAGAAGTTACCTTTTATCGTAAACCCTGAAGGCTCGCGAAGATTGAATCTCGCAAGGGTGATAAATCATAAGGTTCATATCTCGCGAGGGTCATACCGTGTAAGGGATGAATTTTCCAAGGGTCAATCTTATTATTTATTGATCTCGATTGAACTCATCGCTTCATTATCTTTTATCTTGACATTAACTTGTTTCATTCAGCATTCTTAAGTGACAAAACTAATTCAATTGTCTTTGGTAACTTTTTTGAACTCGTCAGAACAAAATAGTTCTTTTCAGGACCAACTGGGTTTTTCCGGGGCTCCAAATAATAAAGTGGAGAATCCAATAAAGCTCAATAAATAATGGGATTGACTTTCTCACAATGGAGATGACTTGTGGCTTTTGCACCGTTTGATCCTCGTGGAATTTACTCTTTATGAGTTAAATAATATTTTACGCCCCAAGTACTGAGATCCGCGTTCTAACTGAACAAAGTAAAGTTAAAATTCGCGGTTCATCTATCCTCGGGACATAATATACTATTTTTTATGATATTTATGTGTCCAATACTGCGTCTTTCTCAGTCGTTTTTTTTACGATAAAAACGTAAAAAATCCGTCGAGGTAATTGACGTAAATTACCTCAGTAAAAACGGTGTAATTTACCAATGTAATTTACACGCCCAACCCTGGTGGACGTTGCGATTGAGATTTAAAAGGCGAGTGGGATTCGTCTGTGGAGGTACTCGATACGCTATATAGGGGTGTCGGACATCGGTGATTTTCCGCAGCGCATGTTCTTTTCTACCGAATAGAAAATTATTATTCTCATCAGTCCTCCCAATAATAAAAAAATTTTGATAAACAAAAGTTGATTTTAAAAAACTTTTTTGCTTCAATTGTATCAAATAGTCGTTTTTCGGCTGTTTCATTTTGTTCCACGAAATTAGTTAATTTTGAAACAAAAATCAGAAGGCATTTTTCGAAGGAAAAGAAATTTGCCATCGAAAAATATCTTTTGATTATCTCTCATAAAATTATCCACTAGCGAGGATGTGCCATAATTACGATAATGTAATATTTTTATTTACACTTTTCAAAACTGAAATTAGACATATCTTTTCAATTTTATAACTTGTTCTTCACTTTAAAGACAGTTATGATGAATTATTAAATGAAGAATGAAATTGTGTGAAGAAGTGAAATGACTGTTCTGAAGGTGAAATGTCAAGAGCATTTTTTTTCAAACTAAAAAATTTGTCATAGAAAATGTCTCTTGACGATTTATTCTAAATTAAAGTCATTGATTAACGATATAACTTTTTGAAATTTTAATTTCCCATTTGTCATTGAATTTGCAGAAAGAGTGGAGGGAAAGTTACACAGAGTTCAAACGAAAAGTAGCGAGGTGCGTCCGAAAAAGCCAAGAGGAGTGTTTGTAGGGGGAGAAAAAAGTAATATTCAAACGGAAAGACTTATTTAATTCTGGTAAATAAAATTTTTGAGCATTCACATAATCCAACCTCACAAAAAACATCTCGCAGTTACTAAAAATAGGAACAACACACAAATGTTCTACTAAATTTACCAGTATTTAAAATTTAAAGAAACGAAACACGCTTCTAAAGATACTTCCCCTTTCATTTGCCTAAAAAATCTTTTTTTTACGAAATCAATTTCATTAAATAAATAATCCTTGAACCCTCAAAAAATTTGAAGTTAATTATTATCATCATCAGTCTTTCTATTCATTAATTTCTTTCTTGATCTCAGGGAAGCCGCGTGCATTATAAATGCAAAATCAAGTTGAGCAATTATGCTCAATGGACAAACAGTGCCACTGAAAGCGGAAATACGCCTGTCCCACCCTACATAATAACGAAATAAACAAAAAAAGCAAAACAAATTTTAATAGTAAAATACCAGAATCTGCGTGAAGTGAGTTTTCCTCACTTTCTTACAGCCACGGTTTCAAGTCTATGGAAAATTGGACTACCGTTACCGGACATACCATTTATAAGCAAAGGAAATGATGAAAAAAATGGAATGAAAAAAGTACACTTGTAGCTCATCTTTTACATGATAAAGCAGATACAAGTAATGATCGACTATACATCATGATGAAAAAGTGAAGAAAAAATCATCTGTACGAATAATTATCTTATCTTAAATATTCATAGTTGTTGTAAAACTCGAAGAAAATTGAAACCTTTTTCCCTTTTCCGGATTTCCTTCCCCTGCGTAAATTCCCCTAGAGGGCGAATCATTGAAAACACTCAAAACAAGTCCAGCCCTCTCAAAACCCCACAACTCCCATTAATTATTTAAAGTAATACTTTATGTTCTATTATCACTCAACAATAATTCCTTAGCGTCGTTTCGTATTTTCTTACTTTCGTATGAAGAAAACAAGAATTTTTGTAAATTCTAAAGAACGGGATGCAATAATCGTTGATGTAATATGCCAGTGAATGATACACAAACAAAAAAAAACATGGAAAAGAAAAAAACATACGAATTATTATTAAACTGATAACGATACTGATAATGAAGAATGATGAATGTAGCATGATGAACAAGTATGGAAAAATCAGCAACGATATTGATCAATGATATTAAGTAAATTCTGCTGAAATGTGTCAGTTGCCAAATGATGAGGAAAAAGTAACAAACATCCAATTCTAGAGTAACTTAATTATGATTAATAATAAAGAAAAAACAACTAAATGAATTTATTTTAAGTGTCAAGCACAGGTAATATAATTTAATAATGAGCAAAAGATAATTATTGTATTCCCCTGGAGTTTTTTAGGAAAATTACCGTTTCATTGAATTTGGAGATCTGTGGCGACATTTTTTTTTTATTATTTCAGTCAGTGCTGATAGTTTTAACTATGGAATATGCCATTTTTATGATGAAAACTAATGGTTAAAGAAATAAAAAGGAGAAACGTACGATTTTTCTTTTCAGTAATTTCTTTGAGTCTTTTATTTATCTCGATCGAGAATCATTCACTATTTTCATTTCTTCACCAGATGCAAAAAAGTTTGCTCTTTCGATTTTTATTATTATTATTTTTTTAATAAATGTAATAATGCTGTCTCGGATGGTGGTAAAATACCGACAGGAGATATTGCTCAGTAATGGAGGCCGGATGAAGTAAGTAAATTTATTCACAATGGATAAAAAATAATGATTATCTTATGTGTGTTATAATTTAAATCTCTGCACGTACAAACCAAGGTAAATGATTGAATCAGCTGTCATGATTTTAAAAAAATCATTTGAATTGACATTTTCTTCTTCTTTATTCCAACAATAAATTATTTACATTTTCTCCAGTAAATCAGAGGTTTAAGTAAAAAATAAAAGTGAAAGTAAGAAAGAATAGTGAACGAAACTCGTCTGACGGAAATTAATAATTTTATTGAATAATTAACAATAAAATTTATTATACTCATTCATCAGCTCATGATTTTGTTTTTTGTATACCTTATTTATTTTTTCTTTCTTTTTATCTTCGTATAATAATCGTAAACGTACAATTTTTTTCTTTAAAACAATAGTGCTCGTGTTATTAATGCAATGTACAGGATAATTTTTATGCTATTATACAATTCAAAAACTGATAATACAAATCAATAAACTATTAGATATTTTTTCATCTTTAAATACATTATTTTCACTACAGAAATGACAGAATCCTTTGTAATATTTTCTTTTGATCGTAACATATTCACTTTTTTTATTTTTTCAAAGATGATATAGGATGTCTCGGAATTGTTGGATAGGGAGGCATAAGGAGGTGGATTTTTTTTCTTCTTTCCATTGTGTTTTCGTTCGAAAAATTCTGAATGTCTATCTACATTTATTTGTAAAATATTCATTATGTTTACGATATGATTTCTTTCCTCCTCACATTCATTTTCTTCGATAACACGGGGGGGTTTTAAACACGTATTCGCGGAAAAACTATACTAGTTGTAATAATCATTAATCATTCATCATTATCATATTATATTACAGTTGTTTTCTCATACGCTGATTCAGGCATTCACTCACTTTTCATCCTGTTTAATTTCATTGATTCACCTATCGTCTCGGTTACAAGCGATATTTTCAATTAAATAATTAAAGCTATCGTATCGTTATTTCATCTATTCAATATCTACAAGACGCTAATTTATGCTCGGATTCGATGATGTAAATGAATGATGTACAATACTTCTTTGTTTTCTCATAGGTTTCTTTTTTGGCCTCAGCCACGTCAATTAGTAAATATTAATTGAATTATTTTTCATTCGAACGATTTCGTTTTTTAAGACGTGGCATCAATGTTTATCTTAAATACGAGTTAAAAGCAAGTCAATCTGAAGAATTTAAAAAGTCCAAAATGTATTTCCTTTCGTGCCAATAGGCTATTGAAAATATTTTATCTGAGATCGTGTATTTTCCTTAAAATTGATGAGTGTGTTAAAAACCATTATTCACCATTTTTTCCGATGATTTCAACGAAAGAAAATTAATAGCTTTTAATTCACGGGGTTGTCCGCCAATAATTCTGGCAGTTCGATGTTGCAAAACCCTATTTATACGTTTCTCTCGCTTTCAATGACTCCACTGCTACCTCTTTGTACAACCGTCAGAGCGAGATATCTGCATTTCAGTAATTATAATATGAGACATTTGTTTATTTACATGGAAAAAGAAGGAAAAAAGAAAATTCTAAGACGACGGAAAATTTTTCACTGGTCTTTCTTTCGCAATGCCCCTTTTGTTCAGTACGGTTGTTTTTAATCCGAAAACATTTGAAAAACAAAACTCGAATGAGTTTATGAGTTTCTTCTGTTATGAATTGAAGACTAGAATTTAATTCTGAAGATTAGTTCGTCTGATAAATATTCACTTTGATGTGCAATATCGAGAATAATTTTTTCGATACTTTTATCTCAAAATTTCATCTTTCTTGATGACGTAATTTTTTTCTCTTCATGATTTCTTATTTTAAATTGTAATCATTATGGTCATTCCAACTCTTTCATTCTTTATTTTTTCTATCGATAACACATGATTCTCGATTTTTCTGTGTTGTAGCCATTATGCAATAGTTGTATCTTTTAAAATTGTTATTTTAATTTCAAGTCAGTAGGAATACCTATTCAATAATTGCTAACTGTGACTGATAAGTAAATATAGTATAATACAAGTTTTGTTTTCGTATTAATAATCGTGTGGGTATAATGTATGTAATCAGAGAATTATTTTCCAATTTGTTCTTATTTTTTTCGATTCATTTTTTACTTCTTTTTTTTATACATACAATATTTTATTTACAAAGAATGCGAGTTGAGAAATTACGTATTACGATTTTTTAATTTATTTTATAAATTTCATTCTTTCTCAGCCCGCATATACACTGGTTTTCTTCTTTTCTACTTTATGTTTTTTTTTGTAGGATTTGGGCACAATCCCATTGTCTCTCTCTCGCTCTTTTTCTCTCTTTCTCACGTCGCACATAAGCTCTATCACATTGGCTTCACAAGCCGTTTTGGATTTGTAGAATAATAATAATTAATAGTTTAATAATAATAATGATATAATTAAAAAAATGTTAAATTGACAATAATAATTAGTAATATACCGTAATGAAAAACGTAATATTACAATAATAATAATAATAATAATGATAATAATGAATAAAATAATAAAGCCTATTTTACAATTACCAGTGAATTGGTAATGTTATAAAATAATTTATTCACACAGCATTGAAGAATTCGTCAATGTCGTGAATTTTTTTTTTATAAAAAAGAGAAGAAAAAGAATATGTATAAAACTCTCATGATCTACCAATAAGATCATCTATCGTTCTTTCTTTTGTTCGCTTATTTATAGTAGTTTTCTCCATTTTCCATTAAAATTTTTTGGCTACGTGCTCTCAAGATTAATCATCAATCAATCGTAATTATAATTACAGAGGATTTTAATTGATGGAGCATCTTGATAACTAAGAGAAAAAATGAAGTTTTCAATAATTACTATAAATTTTTCTTCACAATCAATCAATAATTGTAATAATTAATTATTAATAATAGAAATGATAATAATAACATTGGTAACGGCCTTAAGTATTTTTCTACATTTTTGTTCATTTCTTGTTTTTCTTTTTCATTTCCATCACAAATCTCTTATTCTCCATTTTTCATTCTCTGTATTTTTGTTCATGTTCTTGTGAAAGCTGAACATACGTTAGCAACAAAATAACGAGAAAGTTATAGGAAAAATTGGAGAAATGAACATGAAAGAAAAAAAGAACTCGAGTGAAAAAGAAATAATAAAAATAACATCAACAGCTTAAATATCTATAATGAGGGAAGAAGGGGTTGAGAGAAGGTGAGGGGAAAATACAAACGATATAACATGAATCACGATGATTATGTAATTTATCCGTTCCACACATTTTTTAGGGCTCATTCCCACTGAACTTTTACACTCTACCTATACAAATTTTTCGTTTCATTCATTTTCTCTTTTGATTAAAAATTAATTAATGGTTCAATCTAACAATTAGTCAGGGGCGGGAGAAGGGCGGGACGTGGGGAGAGATTGCACTTTCAATCGAAACCGTTTTCTTGGAAAAAAAAAAATTTACCTCACGATACGGTTGTCAATATTCTCTTCTTTCTTCAATTTGTTTGTTTTTTGACCTAGAACGTTCACAGAACAAATACAGTCAATGACTTTATCATCAATCATTAAAAAACGCCTAATGTATGATTGATATCATTCTCGCGCACACTGATGCTAAATAATTTATATATTTAATATACTTTATATATATATATATATATATATATATATATATATATATATATATATATATATATATATATATA
>NW_021680435.1:1330003-1392246 GCF_001412515.2 Diachasma alloeum | reverse complement strand
TATATATATATATATATATATATATATATATATATATATATATATATATATATATATATATATATATACGAGTTTAGTATACATTTCTTTTGTTCGACGCTCACTGGTGGTTTTTCCATTGAAATTTCATTTTATCTTAACAATTTTTGTTCTACGAAGAGATTTTTGATTTTGCTCCCGTTATTAAAACATCATCAAATTCTCCATGATTAAAACCGCAATTATCATTTCCTCGTAAAAATGGAAACGGATTCACCAACAAAAAAGAAAAAAAAAAGATATACAGTTTGTTCGTGATTCAGTCGTTCACCACACATGTTCATTAAACTTCGATATAATGCCCAATTTGATAGGCAGGATTCGTTATTTATATTATTCAAATCATCGAATCCTATCGCTTGGCTTTGCCTCCCTAAAAACCTAAAAATCTACACTTTTAGCTATAAATTACGTTAAATAACTAACATTCTCCACCATACTGTCATCTGTCCTAGATAAATTTTCTCTTTAAGATCACTTTATGTTTATTTCATTTAAGCAGAACCACGTCAGTTTGACAAGACTGTTCAGCAGTTTTGCATTGAATGGAAAATTACGATTTAAGGAATACAAAATGATAAAATAATATGTCAACCAGAAGGAGAAAAAAAATACTTGTTTAATAATCCCACGTTTCTTCAGGCTCGTGCTTAACAATTTCCTTCGGACTCTCTCCATTATCCTGGGCATTTTGTTGTGACGGTGGTCGTGGTGAGGTAATTGGACTATTTTGAGCTGATTTTGGACTTGGTATCGGACTATCGCGATCCTGTCCATTATTACCAGACACCGATGATACATCACTCTGCGCATCATCATCGTATCTATCCTGGACCGGTGTTGGTTCAACTCTTATCGTCTCCTCAGTCTCCCTCTTAACACCGTAATCATCAGTCTGCATAACACAAACACCATTGATAATAACTTCATCACCGGTTCTAGCTGGCTCCTGCCACTCTGGATTCACCCACTGGGGTGCTGCTGGCTTTCTCCTGTTGGATCTCGCCGAGGTAGCTGCAGTTGGCTGAGTTTGACTATGATCATTAGGTTCACGCTTTATACTCGACGCTGAGCCATCAGAATCCTCACTTCCAAGATTACTCATAGCATCATCCCCGTCGTCATCCTCAAACTCCTGATTGGGCTCTCTCTTCAACGAACCCATGGACAGATCGAGTCCTGAGCACTGCTCCTTCAAAGCATTACTCATCAACGTTGCGAGATTCGGATTGAAGTACGGCGAGTAGGGAATTGGCACATTCCCCAGTCCCAATCTCTCCTTTTGTATCTCAAGCAGTCTTTGGTTCAAGAGCATTCTAAATTGTACTGGATCAAACGGCTGTCCAGGTTCCCTCGGCGATTGTGGCTCTGGCTGACCATGAGGTGTTTGCTGTTTGAGCCTCATTCGATGATTGTGGAACCAATTTGTTATTGTCCTTGAGGATAACGCGAGCTCGCCAGCGAGGAATTCGATGGTTGCTACATTGGGGTAGGGGTCTAGGGCAAATGCAAGTCTCAGTGCTTCTTTCTGCTCCTCTGAGAAAAGAACTCTTTGCTTTTTGGCAGAAGGAGGACCGGGCCCGGGGGAACCTGAGGCGTGGTAGAAGTCAGCTGTGTCATTGCTAGAGGTATCTGAACTGTTGTCATGACCAGGACCACTGCTGCGACGTCTTTTATTCGCCTCACGCCTCTCGTTCTTCAGCGCCTGGAGTCTGTCTACATTGTGAGCATCTGCCAGCCATAACTGCATTCTGATAAAGGGTTCCCTGCCTTTGATACTGAGCATGTGCCAGGGCTTTGGTTTACTGAGAAGTTCACTCACTGAACCCTGGGACAGCCCCAGAACAGCTTCACCGAAGATCTTTTGTCCAATGTTATTTGCTAACAAGGCCTCCTTGATCTTCGTCGTGATCGTTTGTGTGTCCAGATCTTGCGTCAATGCCGCCATCTCATAGACACTCGGGGAGATGTGAGGGTGGAGACTACGCAGGGGCGAGGGGGTCATTTGGTGAGGCGAGTGGAGGCCCATTTGCTGCTGTTGGTGCTGCTTTTTCTGGAGCTCTTGGATGGACAGTTGTGCAGCGTGAGTCGCTCCGTGGTGTGTTCCCGGTGGAGTCAGCATCATTGGAGGTGGTGGTACGGGATGAGTGCCATGCTGGGGACCCGAAGGTGGACCTAACTGCATTTGGTGCTCCTGATGCTGCGCGGCTGCCACAGCTGCTGCTTGCGCTGCGGCCTGGGCTTTTGCGGCATTCTGAAGCTGCTCCTGGACGAGTTTTGTTGGAGGCATTGGCTTCATCGGTGTCCCGCAGGCTGCAAAGGAAAATTCAAATTGAACTTCTTGTTATTTCGGAATATTAGGGGGCTCTATAGTTTGAACGCTCTTTTTGGGTTTTCACGATGGTTTTATAAGTTGTCTCTATACGTAATATAAAGCAGTTCAGTTGAATAGATTCATTTGCCAGATGGAACTTCGATTCTTTCTCGCCATTTCCCGAAAGAAATTTATTTGGAATTATAAAAAATTGTTCTACAAAAATGTAATGCTGAACAAATGAATCAACAACTAAAGGAAATCAGCAAAAATAAAAAGATGGGTAATGGTAAATTGTAGTTAATCCTTTTTGTCGCATTATCAAGAGAAATATAGGGGGGCAAAATGAAATAGTCAAAAAAAGGACTGTTTGCCGCAATCCAAGTAAAAAAAATATTTTTATTAATTTTTTTTTGTCAACTTATTTTTATTCTTGGGAGATCTGGCGAGAATAATAATTTTCCATTTAGTAAAATGGAAAATTATTGAGAAGTGTTGATGGGCGAAGATTTTGTCAATGGATTATTCAATTGAAATTCAGCATCACATTTTCTTTTTTCCCCCTCTGGGCCTCCCCCTGGGCCTTACTCTGCACATTGGATTTTACTGTTTCATTTTCTTTTCAATTAATCCATTGACAAAACCTTCGCCCATCATAATTTCTCCATAATTTTCCATTCTACTGAATAGAAAATTGTTATTCTCATCAGTACTCCCAAGAATTAAAAAAAGTTGATAAAAAAAATGCTTAATAAATTTTTTTTTTACTTGAATTGCGCCAAAAAGTCATTTTTTGACTGCTTCATTTTGCTCCACTCTCCCCTAAGTAAAAGCATTCTACTTTTAGTAATGACAATAAACATATTTTCAATGGTTTTATATTTTTCACTCAACATGGCGTCGAAAGATCAATAACTAAATTTTTCTCTCTACAACTCCAAGGATTATCCAAAAAAACGTGATATAAGCGAGCTTTCAAACTACAATTAATAAAATAACAAAACATCTATATTGACCTGAGTTAAACTTACGAGGCAGGCCGCCGTAGCCGCCGGTCCTCATGAGCTTCTCGGGAGCAATCTTATATTGGCTAGCAACGAGTTTGTGCACAGCCTGTTCATCCTCGAGGAACATCTTCATCCTGATGAATGGTTCTCGCCCCTTTTGCGTGAGCATGTGCCAGGGCTTGGGCCGTGCAAGGAGATCGGACACTGAACCCTGTGAAAGCCCAAGAACCGACTCTCCAAAGAGTCTCTGAGAGATTGAATACTGTGACAATTGTTCCTTCACCTGCAACGAATGATAAAAAATTGCAATTAATGATTTAAGGGTGTCAATGAATAGAAGAGTTCGAAGTTTGACGACTTACAACTCGACTTACCCTCTTTACAATATCTTCAGTGTTGAGATTATTATAAAGATCGAATTGTTGTTGTGTTATTGGTGGTAGAACAGCTTTGAGGGGTCGTTGATTTGCTGAGTGATGGGTTGGTGTGGACGGTTGGCTAATCAAACTATTTGTGATTGATGCCATTCTCTGGAGTGGACTCGCTGCAGCAGCACCGGAAAATTCCTCATTGGGTGTCATAGCAGGTGGTAATATCGAATTACCAAGTGGTGAACTTGCACTAGATCCACCTGGGGTCGATTGTGCACCCGTTGGCTCTTGTTTTGGTCTTACGAGGGAGAATGCACTACCAGCGTGTCTCATTGCCTCTTCCATTTTCTCTTTATCCTCCTCGGAAACACCGTTCATCATTTTACTACGTGGATCGACTTTTCCCAGACTGAGGTCCTGCACACCAACACCAGTACCATTGGCTGCCAGGTGATTTTGGTGGAGGGCCTGCTGGTGAAGTGCAAGAAGACTTGGTAGACTTGGCAGTCCCGAGAGACTCGCTAGTGCAGGATTTCCACCTGACGCTGAATTCAACTTCTGGAGCTCTCTGTGGTAGGCGTCCAGAGCTAGTCTGATTTCCTCCTGGGTGCGCTCCATCCCCTGGATACCCTGGGCTCCACTGAAAAAGTGAGGAAACATCGCGCTACGATCAATCAACGTTATGTGCTGTCCTTAATTCATATTGATCGACATAGTGATTTCTGAGATAGATTCGAGACAGCTTGACAATAAAGTCCTCTACACTGAGAAAAAAAAAATTATTTTTGTCAAATATCCATTTACTTGAGAGAAGTATTCATTTTTTCAACTATTTTTTTTCCAGACGAGTCATTTCCAGGAAATTCTTATTAGGTTTCAATTATGACAATTATATTGCTCTACAAAATGATCATGTTGGCTATGGCCTTGAGTGAACTCCTCCAATAATTATAAACATTAAAAAATTAATCGAAATTCTTACCTGTAGAGCAACTTGATTGTCATAATTGAAACCTAATTAGGCTTGCCTGAAACTGAATCGATTGGAGAAATCCGATTTTGAAAAAGTAAATGCTTCTCTCAGGTAAATGAATATTTGACAAAAATAATTTCTTTTCTCAGTGTATATTTTCAAGATATATGTAACAGGAGAATTTGAATGTAGAGCTACGTATCATGCAGGCTTTTAATTTATTAGTTTAAATGCATTTTTATCTTTCAGCTATTCACCTTGGAGGAAAGTCCCTTGGTCCACGTAAATCATCGGCTCTTCTTCCCATCAATTTGGCAAGCTCCTCGTGATAAATCCTCACAACCTTCTCCTGGGGAATGTCATCGTTCTCGTACTTCTTCAACCTCCTGTTCTGACTGTCGTACCTGTCTTTTCCGAATGGGCTCGGACATCCCAGTCTACTAGGACTCTTACTGTCAGCATCGTTGGAGGTGTCGTGTTCACTCGCACGACTCATCTGCAGGTGTCCAGATTCCGAGAGCATGTGAGCAATTCTCTCGTCGTTTATGTCAGGTGGTCCGCCCTCCTGTGGACGGCCAAACGTTGGCATACCCTGCTCCTTGCCTGAAACATACTCTACGGGTGAGGCACAACTTGTGGTGTGTTCTTACTCGGTTTTCCTATTCATAACATTAATTATACAATAACTAGAACTACGTGTTCATGAGTCCTGACACTTTGGAGAGATCATTTGGAAAAAAAATCTCAAGGACTGCACATTCTTTACTTCAAAGCAATTGGTGAAATAGTCGCTCCATTTAGTCAGGACTCCACTCTTATTATCTCCATCAATATAGAGCTGCAAACAGCCCCGATTTACGTTGGCATACTAGTGGCTAATGTTTTTTGAATCGATAGATATTGACACGTAGCTTAAACTTTCCTAATGGTTTTTTGCATTTCAATTAGGGCGCACATAAGAAAAACAATAAAAAATCCATTGAAAAGGTCTTTTTCGGAAATTGTGAGGAAATGGTCAACTTTTTACTATTTTTGACAGAATGGTTTTGAAAGCTCTCAATGAGTTCTACATTTTTTGTTCTTTCTGTTTTTTCGATTAGAGACGTGCGGACCTAGTAATTTCAATTAGTTTATAAATATTATTAAAAAATGAAAGTACTAATGGTTGTTTTCCTCGATGATCGATAGTTTTTAACGTTTAGATAAAATTTTGTATGTAGTTTTCATTCTCAATATATTGAGAATAATCAAAGAATAAAAAATACAAGAAAACCAAAGAAGACGAAGTTTTTGAAAAATTGATCATGAAATGTTGACGAATAATTTCTCTGATCTAATGAATGGAATCGCCTCTTCCACCACTCCTTGACATGAACGTGGGCTTGCACTGCCCCTACTCTGCCGACTGAAGCGCTACTGACGAATCACAGTTATCATAGAAGGTTTCCGTCCCGCATTATCATTCTTTTATGAATGTATCATCCAAAAACATGAAAACTATTCACGAAATTTCATCTAGATGTTAAAAACTATCAATGGGTAAGAAAAAAAGCCACTAGCACCATTTTTTAATAACATTTATAAACTAATTGAAATTACTAGCTTAGGACATGATTAATTGAGGAAACACATAAGACAAAAAATGTAGAACTCATTGAGACCTCAAAGAAAACATTCCACCAAAAATTGAAAAATTTACCAATTTCTCATAATTTGTGAAAACGCGTTTTTCAGAAGCTTTTTTAGTGTTTTCATATATGCGTCCCATTTAAAATGCAAAAGCCATCAGGAAATTTGATCTGTGTGTTAATATCTATCGATTAAAAAAACAATTAGCCACTAGTACGATTAGCCGTTAACGATGGTTTTCTCAGTTACTAAAGCCTTTTTCGGGTCCTTTTGCAGCTCTAATAACCCTCGCACAACCATGGGATGTGAATGATATGCCAAATGAATCTCGTAAACGACAATGTTCCCCAGTTTTTCTCGAAGAAGAGTTAGAAGACGAAGGAGAGAGTCACTTTCGTCCGCTACTTATCGTTAAAATTTCTCTGTCGCATGTCGTGACGAACTCCCGCGCGCATCGTCACCGCCCACTGCACGCAATGATTCCTTTGTTCGTTTCTCAAAAAATAAGAGGAAAATAGAGAAAAAAAAGAAACCCCTCAGCTCTTCACCCCTCATTCGCACAACACAGCGTTTCACATATGACATGTCTCACATACACACACTATACAAAACTACTGTCCAAATGTCTATTTCAAAGTCACCGCTTTTATTCGTGAGGTTTTTTTCCCATCCGGAGACCTTCTTCCTTCTTCTCTGCGCTCTATCATGTACAGATCCAATCTAAGCTGCTGGTTGGGCATCACGAGTTTACCGAGAAATGAATTATGTCGTTCTGCCCGATAATTCCAACGGTCGGTTCGCTCGTTATCGTTGAGGATATTTCCCGTGAACTCATCAGTGATTTCCGAAATAAAACAAAATACAGATACGACTTATTCGATTTTACAATAAACGGGTGTTTACATCATCTAATTGATTTTTTCCGTTGCCGACGTCGATAAATAATTCTTCAACTGAAATCTCATATCCATTTTTTAAAAGAATTCGATAATTTTCTGTTTGGTTTAAGGGGATTTGCGTTATTGACGACTCAAAAATAATTCAGGATCGATTCAAGTTACCGAGTGAAGAGTGAGGGGCGGAGGGGAGAGGAAAAGTGCAATCGGGGTGACAATAATTAAAATATCCTCTTTCGAGCTATCCTACCCCTGCGGTAACTCGGTAAAGAGGGAGAGGGAGAGGGGAGTTTTAGACTCTTCTGAGTCCCTTTCCATCTCACACAAGTAGTGGAGTGTTCTCCTACGTGTTTCCCGTCTAATTGACCAATCAAGCCGCGCAAGATTCGGATGAATCAGCCATCGATGGTTTTTGCTCTTTGATTGCTACCGCTACGGTGATGAGTAGTGAGTGCAATTGTCGACGTTAGGGGAGACCGGGGCAAAATGAGACTCCTGTAAAATTTGAGACTTTACGCGAATGATGGATTATTCTGCAGTTACTAATGAAATACCCCAATGTTAGTAGATTTAAAGTAGTATAAACTTAACTCAGATTTCAAAGATTCCAATCTGGAAAAATTCTAAACGAAAGTTAATAAGACTAGAAGCCTTCTGGTTAAGCTAGCGCTCACTTCTTAGTCTAGTATAATTGATAATAAGTAATTAATAAATGGCATAATAACACAGAGTCTTATGAAAAAATCAGCTATTCGAGTTTAGAAAAAGATTTAAATCTGTAAAAATTCCTGAAAAATTAGAAAAAAATAAATAAAAATTCTGCGCCTAATACGCAAATTAACAAACTTTTGTGATAATTAAAAATCCTTGCGGCATTTGATCCTCGTGATCCGTATGTGATCTGTTAAACGACGTTGCATCGAAAAAACACTGGCCTCATTTGTCTCATTGAAAAACAAAAAAACAAAGGAGTCTCATTTTGTTCCGGGTCTCATTTTACCCCGCTGTTCATTTTGCCCCGGTCTCCCCTACTCAGGTGGAGGATCATAGTTTTCAGTGACAAGTGTCGATAGAATGATCAGATTTGATGTCAGGCTATTTTTTAGCGAATTTATAAAATGTTGAAAAATTACTAGATATTTTTATCTCAATTCTATATTTTTTGAAAACTCACTGTCCGTTTCTTCTTCAATGCAAAAACCCATGAATCCGTAAAAGTTGAAAAAATAAATTTTGAAGGATGCTGAAAAAAATTCCTTTCAATATTAAATATGCCCCCGGCAAAATTCATCTCCGTGCATTTTTATCGACATTCGATTTCTCCATAGATTTAACTTGGCAGCATGTCATCTGCTATAGTTACTCACCCAGGGTTTTAACTAGAAAAAAGAAATTCCTGGAATTTTTGTCCAGATTGACAGTTAGGAATCTTCGCCATCTTCTTTCGGTGAAGGATTTATCATAAATGTATCAGGTGTCACCGTTAATGCCCAAGGGATGTGGGTAAAAATGGGAAATGAAAGGGGGAAATACGTCGAACAACCACACGTAACCCGTCGCGTATACCCGAGGATATGTTGAGTTCTTGTTCTTTCCACTGTAAAAACGCGCTATATCAGTTCTTCAGCGATTCACTAACGAGCACACATATGCCATATGTATTCTTTTATCACGATCGAACACTGCTTTCTATTTTTTTCATCTCTTACTGTTGATTTTTTTATTAATTTTCTTCCATTCTTTCGGCTATAGTTTGACTGATTATCAGCGGCAAAATTATGATATAAGCGATAGGACAGTTTTTCTAATACCAATTGTTTGCAAAAGGGAAAACAAAAGATAAATCTGCGCAATTATCCAACAGAATTAAATGTAGAACTTAGTAAATGGGTTAAAGGAGCTGCATTTTTCATAAATTCGAGGATATTTCCTGAAAACGGACCTATTCTGATGTTTAGCCCAAGTAAAAAGGAATTATGAATTTAAAAAATGATAATTAATATTATTGAGAAATCATAATATTGTTCACTGCACCTGATGCTTTCGTGCGCACATCGTGTATTGTGGTATACACGCACGGTTGAACCGCAGAAATACCTATTATGTGCATACCTAATCTAATGTAGATGAACGATAGAGCATAAAGAACGTGTGAGTTTGCTGCAACTCGAAAAGAAAATACACACGAAATTAACGATAAAATCGACGAGGAAAAAATCGTCTTATTGAGGTGTTTTTCACCTAATGAACGAAACTCATTTGCAGTGCCCGATAGTACTCTATGTATACTTGCTTGATTCTCAAGTGTGGTAATTACGCGTGAATTGTGTCGCTGGGTGATAATTAAGAATTGGAAATCGAGAACTCTTGCAGTATTCAACTGAATAAGGTGAAAAATGTCGAGAAACTAGAATATATTTCTCTTCACCCGTCTACTCTCTGATGAGCAATAAATAATTCTAAAAATTATGAAAGACAGTGACACGAGTGAGTAATTCGTCCCGACAATTTTAAAATCATTTTACAATTAAGTGAAAATACACTTAGCGAGCAATTTTTAATTATCCCCATCGTTTAATTCGAAAGTAATTAATGTGAATCAGACCTCGTCGGGTGGACACATCTCGTTTCCTCCTTAACGGCCATCATATTTATTCAATTCCCCGACAATCAAGGCCACAGGCCTGACAAGCCGAAACATCAATCTATCATTCTCATCAAACATCTCCAACTCGTCGCTTGTTGTTTTTGACTTATCTCGAATTTTTCCCACAGAAAAAAATTGTCCCAAAAATCGAAAAAAAATAATGGAATAATTTTTGTTCACGTTCCGATGAATCTCCAGCTAATGATTATCGCTCTGTGCCTTCAACCCGACGGAAACCGACAATCCATTGACGCAGGACGCTTGGAGGTTGCACGGCTTTTTTTCTCCATTTTTGTGAACAACTGAAATTACCTCAATATTTCACATGTATGTACTTCATTTTCGAATTCATTATTCGACAGTTAACCGGACGCAGCATCGAGGACATGTGTGTTATTACAATAGATGACTTGAAAGCCACAGGTGTCCTTCTCAACTTTGTGTCAATACTTCAGGGAGGGCAATCCGTTGGGAAAAAATGAGTCATATCAATCATTATTATTAATTTAATGGCGGTAGAGCGGGGACGAACCGATGATGTCCAATTTTCGATTGGACGATTCTTTTTGTTGTCCGGCCGATTCTTTTCGTATAATTGATTGTGAGTTTCCGGTCATGGGCAAGCAAGCGAGGGGGGAGGCTGATTGTAATCCCAATTCGTAGTTACAATGCATAATTTCAAGTAATCATAATCAATCAACTATATATGATGAAAGTGTTTTCGTGCAATGTCAAACGACTTGAAATACTGGAGGCAATGGTAATGGAATATTCTTGGTATTGTTGGAGAGTCCAAGGGTCAAAGCCCTATGAAGCATGTAAACCTAATAATTTGTCACAATTAAATCGTTTCATGAGAAGAAGTTAAACAAGTGGGAAATTGCTCTTGTATTGTATATAGTATAGTTATTTTTGCTAATAAATTAGCAATGTGATTCCAAATGGTTATTCTGCACATCATTTCTTTATACATTTATCATGTATAATTCATTGTTTATTTCATTTTAATAAATTGAATAAGATTTCCTTTTACGTAATTTCGTCATATTTTCAAACCTCGTTGAATGTTATCAGCATCATTATTTTTATTATCCCTTTTCTTCTATATAACCTATTGTCTTTTTTCGATAAAATGTTAATAGAAAAATTTTATTTACACATACTTGAATAAATTTGAAACATCCCATCTGAAGAAACCATCAGAAAGTTCACTTTCAGGGAAATTCATGAAAAATTCAAAATTTTCAACAATCATCATAAAAATTAAATCAACCAATATAAATATCGTAATCATATTTAACTTCGACTTAATGGCATTAAAACAAACATTTTAAGCTATGATTGAATTCCTTTGAAACAATATATCCAAAAATATCTCCAAAATTCTGATTTTAAAAAAATACTCAATTTTTGAAAATTTTCCAATGAATCAAAATAACGATTATTACTATCACCTTGATCTTCGAACGCGGTCAAAGGGACACCCAAATAGTTTTTTAAAGCCATTATTCAATCAATTCAGAATATTTTTTTTAGTTATCGTGAACAACCGATTTTTGAAACAATTCAAAAATTAAAAACACTAATCGATGAATTAAATTTTAATTATTGGCGATCGATAGGGCTCAACGATATCTACATTTGAAAAAAAAAAGATTCAATTCCATCCATTCATTAGCGAACAATTCATAGCGATACGATTTAAAAATGGCATTTTCGAACTTTTTGGTTCATAATGGGTGGATATAATACAAAAAAACCAAAACTGGAATTGGAACGATTACAACGCTTCCATTCGGACACAAAATGACTCAAATGATTTTCCCAAAGTGTTTTGTGTATGCACTCAGTTTATGCTACATTGCATCACATTTCTTACATTCCTACTCTCCCACCTGCTTCTCAGATATCCAGATATTGCCGACCGGCGCGCGGATATCCCCTCCCGCCCCCTTTTTAACTCGCTCCCTCCGCCCCTTCTGTTCTATTTCCCCATCAGCTCCTATTCTCAGGAGCTATTAGTCTAAACAATATGGCTGCCAAATGCAGCGAACAATCGATATCACCCAGGTATACCATGCAACTGTGTAATTTAATCAAGGTAATTAATATCATTCGCGAGATTATATGATGGTGATAGGTCTGGGTATAGCTGTACATCATACAAGGAATGTCGAAGAGGTACACTGTCGCCGCAGATGTATTGCCAAATACGGCAAATGCTACCTGAACTCGACTGAAACTACTCTTGTCCTGATAATCACATTCTTCCCACTTCCTTTCTAAATTTTTCCCCAACCCCGCTGCATCGTCTTCTCTTCACCCAAAAATTTCTAATCATTCGTTGATATTAGGTGAGAAGTTTATTAAGGTTAAATTAACGATAGTTCATTAGTGTTAGTGTTAAGAGTAATGATTGAAAATATTAATCTGGCAGTGCGAGAGGCGAGAGAGAATTTTTCAGGGGGATGTGTAATCAAAATTATAAAACATTTAGTGATCACACGGGCATCAACAATTTACCGATTAACGAAGATCACCCAAGGTCAACAGTTACATAAACACATCATACAAAAAGGTATTCATCAACCTAGTAAAGAAGATAATGGTGGTCATTCAGGTGTTCAAACCCGTCTGATTTTCCGTTTTATGCTTCTTTGCTTTTTTCTTTTTTTTTTTTTGGTTTTGTTAAAAGAGACGATCACTCACCTTTCTTCGGTATGAGAGATTTGAGTAGTAATACAGCATTCTCATCGCAGGCCCATCCATGCATCTTTCTGTAGCTGTCGCGTCCCTTCTCAGTTAGTTTGTCCCATGGTTTCGGTTTACTCAATAGTTCACTGACAGTTCCCTGACTCAGTCCAAGAACATATTTAGCAAATAGACGCTGTCCAATATTATGTATAGATAGTAGTTCCCTAACACGTCTCGCTATGTGAAGTGTATCAAGATTCTGTGATGCATATTTATCCATATTGTAGCGTAGCATCTCCTGTAGACGTGCCTCCATGGGATCGCCCTTAGGTATGAGTGATTCACCGAGTCTGCCAGCCATTCCTGCAGCCCCAAATTCATCACCAAATCGAAACGGATGGGTTCTGTCGTCGAAGCGAAATGGACTCTTGAGACTGTCTAAAACACTTAGACTACCGATGCTGTTGTTGTTATTATTGGCAAGATGATGGCTGTTATTGTTGTTGTGACAGGACTCTTCGTGCGGGCTCTTTGGTGGTAAAAGTCCAGGCATGCTTGCGCCATTCATAGCGGCTTCGATCAAACTGGCTGGTGGCTGAAGACTAGCTGGTGGTGATGTTAGTGCAGCTGTCGATGAGGGTCGCGGTGGTGCTGGTGTCTCGTGACCAGGAATCGGCGTTGGCGCTTTCTCCGTGATGTTTTCCAGGCTACCTAGTGGTGTACTCGATTTCACTGGTCCACTCGTTCCATTATTGGACGACGATGCTGGATCTGTTGGTGATGGAAGGTGATTTAGGTTTGGTGTTGTTGATGGGTACAGCGACGAGTGCTGCAGCCCAGTTTGTACCGGTGATTGGGTAGTATGCTGCTGGGACAGCTGGGATAATTGGGTCTGTTGTGATTGCGCGATTGACGATTGTGATGTTTGTTGCTGTTGTTGCTGTTGTTGTTGTTGTTGTTGTTGTTGTTGCTGCTGTTGCTGCTGCTGTTGGCTCATTATTGACCTCTCCAGGGATCGCCTCCAATTGGCGACAATTTCTTCGCCAAGGAATGAGCCAAATGTTTCGACATTTTGAAGAGGAGGCGGGAATAGGAGACCCGAGGCGGCCGTTGATGTGGCCGATGAGGGTGTTGGGGTGGAGCGCGTTGGGAGCACCTGTTGGGTGGACACGAGGGTAACGGGTGTACTCCCGCTGCCAACACCACCGCCACTGCCATGGGGCGAGGCGGTTGCAGCGCGCTGCAGTGGTGAGGCTAGTCCACCTGGAACCACCAAAACAAAAACGGGACCCCGTTTCATCACTGAATATCTATCATCCTATTTCTCTTTTTCTAGATGTCAATACACTTTTGGGATTATGTCAAATTTTTCAGAGATTTCAAGTGTTCTCGTTTTCTTTTTTTTTTTGGGTGTTTTCTTTTGAATCAAATGATGGTAAATTGTACATGGCTTATTCACGGGGTCCCAGACTCTCCTCCGACGCTCCATCCTCGACATACGCACATGCGTACGCAAGAAGAACAAGAGGGGAATACATTAATTGAGAAGAAAAATTGGCTCAGGATTTTGTGAAGAAATTGGAAAAAAAATTCAAATTATTGAATCAATTGAGTGAGAAAACAACTAATAATTGTCAGAGTTTTATTGAAAAATTCGCATTGGGTGATTTTGGAAGTCTGGAGGATTTGGAAATATCCAGAGAAGAGAAGTATTGAAACGCGCGCTACTTGTACGGATTTTTGGGAGGTAATATTCGTTTTTTCAGACTCCAGTAATTGGGGTGACGCTGCAGTATCTCACTCGAGAGCATGTTCGTCTCTTGGATCGATTCATAATAAACTCGGTATAAACGAAACAATGGAAGAGGGAGGGGGGAGGGTGGGCCCACTCGGGTTACGGAGGTTTGGGTAGAGGGACGTAAATATTGCGAAGAGATTTCGTGCACAAATTTTGGCCGGCGAACACAGGAATGTAAAAGGCATTGGGATGAGGTTTTTTTTTCTCTTAGGGGGAGAATACGGGTTTTTTTTGAGGTTTTACGAATCGTATTGCGTTAGTATCTCTGCAGGTTTTTGTTTACCAATGCAAATGCAATACGCAAAGTTCCTTTTGCTGAAGAGTGAGCCTTTTATTACGGAAAAATAATAATGGAAAGTGCAGCCTAAGCAGATAGACAATATGAGGCAAAAGATGGAGATGAAGGTATTCAGAGATGATTATGAAAGAATGAGAAGATTGTCCACATCAATTATATCAGATATCACCACGTACATCAGGTGTTAATATACCTGTGAGGATGAATATGAGTAAGCTTAGTGAAGATCATCAAGATTTGTTAGTGACGAAGTGAAGAGTTAGAGAAATTGAAAATCATAAAATGGCAGATGCAAGGTTACTGTCAATTTGGGGAAGCCTCGAATATTCATTGAGCATGAATTCATCTCATGATTTAACTGCGATGAGGATAAACTATCGTGATAATAATTCTATAATTTTCCCCCGCACTCTTTTGAGGCCTGTCGTTAACGGAGCCTTGGAAAGAGAGTCAGGACCGAAGAGCAGCAGCATACAGAGGTAGTAATGAGTAGCAATCATATATTAATAAACAAATCATGAATTTGTTAATTTTATCAGTGACTTATTCTACCAGAATCGTCAAATTGTTTTCATAGCTTCGCCGATTTCTCGTATCTCACATTTATTTCTCTACGTTCATAAATTCATTCCCAACGAGTGGAGTATAGTCGAAATGAATATCGATATGCACAAAAGTTTTTTGTTAGAATTGATGGGGATGAATCGATTGCTAATGATTGAGATTATGAATCTGCGTAATCCAAGAACCAAATGAAACTTACCAAGTGCATCAGGTGTGCTGGGTGGTTTCAACGTCTCAGCCTGTTGCAGAGCTTTCGTCCTTTCCATTAACAAATGCTCAAGACTTTTTCCAGGCTCCCCAGTGGGTATCTGCGACAAATCTACCGATCTCAATACACTTATTTCCCTCTTAAGCTCATCATAGTCCCTTTGTCTCTCCAACTTGCTCTCCAATCTCGCTATATGCTGTCTTCTGTTATCAAGCTCCTCCTCGAGCCTCGCTGTCGCCTGTGCACTGGTTTCTTGGAGACGCTGAAGACTCTGCTGTAACCTCGATACCTCCTCGACCAGTTGATTAATCTAAAACGGCAAAGAAAGTTAAATTAATAACTGGAGGACGAGAATTGAATCAATACGAAATGAAACGTTAATACTATCGGACTTTGGTGCATCGGAGTTCATTGGAAATTGGATTATTTCTCCATTAAAAATATCCTCTTTTTAATACCCAAAGGTTCAACGACATAAGAAGCTAACTGTACTGTTTTATTGTTAATTAATTGATGAGATATATTTATCCATTGGCCCCACTGTAATATTCACAATTACCCTGGTCGAAGTGTCGATCTTCACTACCAAAAAGTTTCGAGCAAACGTTTTGATGTAAGTGAAATACTTAATGCAGTAGTTTTTATATAAACCTTGTCAACGAATGGGAAACGAAAAATCGATTGATGATTGGCCCCTCGGTGGAAACGGGGACTATGTACGATCGAACTTTTACAATTCCCCTCCTTAATACGCAGACCTAGCGTGCTCTTTGATCGACGCGCCACGTCGTATACGCGGTGGTTTATTAATAAAACGACCAAATCGATGTCGATGACTTGAAACACCAGAAGTGGAAAATACTGTAAAAACGACTGTCAGTGGAACGCTAATAGTTGTGCTATTGTTTTTATTCTTTGATTTTACCCCTCATGATTTCTGATGAAGAAACAATTGAGATTGATGTTTATGAACTAGTGGTAATGACTCTCAGGAGGAAAACAGATGATTGCACTGATGTGAGAGGGGAGAGAGAGAGGACAGATTGGAGAGCAAGGGCGTCAATCCCTCAGTGTTGAGCACAATGAATGCACTCCTGATGATATCAATCGGTGGATGCAACGCACTTGAAAACTCGTATTGCTTCTGATTCGAGTTGTCGATGTAACTATATACACACACATCTGTGCTGTTACCCACGAATGCGTTTACCCTGTTCAGGAGTGAGAGTTGAAGGGGTCCTGGGAGGGTGGAATATAGGCGATAGTATTAAATGGCTGGTGTGTTTGGGTGATGGTATTGGCACGGTACAGCTGCAATACAACCCTCCCAGGTTACTCAGCCCATACACTCCTAACGGGAGTAAACGATAGCGTCGATTGTTTTGTCTTGTTTTGACCCATTGGTTTAAGCGTTTCTAGCTTTTAAGGGGTAATCGAGGTTATTGGGGATTTGAGGGAGTATCAGTAGTGATCAATCGGGGTTGATAGTGATCACCAGTAATGGGAAAAAACGGCCTTGTTATTGATAATTATTAATAATAAATTAATGTCTAGAGAATAATGTTATGCGGATTATTTGGCAAATGGTTTCAATGTCGATGGTAAAATACTATTTCGGTAGCCCAGGGAGAATTGTCTGTAGAGAAGGATCTCCGATGATTCATGATATTCTAATTTATTGATCCGTATATTATTTTCTTAGCGTTTGCGAGTGTCGTCTCTTCGTTTGGTTTTGAACTTATCTGAAGTATTGAATTTTAACAGTTCCAATGAAAATGCATGATGTTTCCATTTGACTCTTAGTAGTGGTCATGTTTGATCCTCGTGACCATTATATTTGACTCGTGTGAGTTTTCCATTTGACACATGGGACAGATATGTATTTATAAAAATATCAGAATATCGAGAATGATGAAAATTAATGATGGAAAATGTATTTTAATGCATTTTTCGACGGACGTCACACCGGAGAATTGGTGGTATTATTTCACTTATGTTCTACATTATCCCCGGGCTATCTACTCGGTCGAACCTTAGATGTTTTTGAGGTATGAATTAAATGGAAAGCAGGATGCTATATGCTATCTTTCAGCTTTCCGAACCTCTATACACTGTGTGATAAAAATGAAATTTCATTGACAGTTGACTAGTAATTTTCAGAACAGGGCCACTGAATGCAATTTAAGGGGAAAAAAATCATGAAATTTCTGACAATCAATGAAATATCAAAATTTTGAGAAGCATGAAAACGAGAATTCTTCAATTTATGTGAATTTTCAATGAGAACATTAATCTTCAGTGCCAAATGACCCTGTATTTTCAAATAATTGAAAATTCAATAATATCTTCATCGAGTTCTCCGGTTTTCTAGCAATTTCTGGAAATAATTGAATTAAAAATTACAGTTGTCATTAATTTTTTCCCGAAATTCAGGATTTTCAATAACGAAATTCCTTGAAATTTCAGTGCAACTTGAATGATATAAAAAATTCCAAAAAGTGTACTGGAAATTTCAGCTAATTTTTTTTAACAGTATACGAGGGAAACAATTAAATAATTGTAAATACACAATTTAAAAATATAGAATATGAATATACCGGTCTCAATAATTTCTTTCACTTGTAATGTATACCTCACTTATGATTCTGAAGATGAAATTCATTTACTTTTTTTTATCATTCAAGTAATTTAATGATTTTATATGGATTGAATAGGTGAATGCATTTGGATGATGAATAGATGCAAGTTTTTGAATCATTAATGAGACAACATAATAATTCGAAATCAATAGCATAATGGTCTATAACTGAGCTTGATCGGAATATGCTCTACGTGGCCCGGTCGTTAAAGTTCGACGTGGATGAATACACTTTACTCACGTATATAAGTTACACTGACGATATAACCGCGCATTCTGTAATAGGTAGGGTATAACGAACGGTTTTTGATCGTGCATGAATGTAAGTAGGATATATCGGCGTTCGATAATCCAGTGGCCCTTCCCGCCTGCCTCGTTATTCCCTCTGACTCCTTCACCCGTTGGCTTCTGACTCGAAACCAACTACAGCCCCCTCTCTTCCTCCCTCTTGCATTCCCCACGCTCTCTATATTCATCGAAAGAGGACGTTGAGGTGAAAAGGGGTGTGAGTGAGTGAGTGAGTCGGTGAGGGGTCGGAGTAGAGGTAGAGGGGGATGGGTATGGGTGCCAAGTTCTCGAAGTTGCGATCGCCTGGTAATAGTGTTCGTCATTAGTGACGATAGGTTGGGTTAGCATGACGCCAGGGGGGTGCCGCAGGAAAGAAGGACAGATACTGAAATTAAGACTGGAGGGGATAGCTCGAGACTCGTAGCTGGTCTTACACATCATTGGATTTTTTAACGAATCTTAATTATGTATTTCATGATGAGATATTGAGGTTTGTGACAACGCGTATAATTATCGAGCTTAAAGGTTGAGTTTTATTTAAATTTCGGACTATAGGGACATTTTTTTAATTTCTTACGATAGTTTTTGTAAATACACTGTTAGAAAAAGAATGAAATTTCATGGACAGACTACTAATTTTCAGGACAGTGACACTGAATGCAATTTTGGGGACAAAAAATCGTGAAATTTCAGGTTTCACTGAAAATTCAATGAAATTCCAGAATTTTAAGCAGCATAAAGACGAGAATTCCTTAAATTACATTGAATTTTCAGTGAAATTTGAAATTTCAAGATTTTTACCCTCCAAAATCGCGTTCAGTACCACTGACTTGAAAATTCAAGAATATATTTACCGGAATTTTCTAGTTTTCTATTCATTTTCAGGGAAAAATGGAAATGAATATGAATATGAAAATGGAAATTGACAGTTCTCTTTGATTTTTCCATGAAATTCTGACTTTTCAATGATAAAATTCCTTGAAATTTCAGTGGTAATTAAACCCGATAAAAATTTCCAAAAAGTGTACTGGAAATTTCAGACAGAATTTTTTAACAGTGTACATTGAGAATTGATCGATTTAAAGATAAATATCGCATGGGATTTTTGTAAGGAATTTCACGATCTACACAAAAGCCTGCTGATGAATCCCCCAGAATTTATTCACATCTCGTCAGAGAGGAAAATCTTCTGAAATATTTAAGAAAAAAATGTCGACGATATTATATTAATAATCAATAACCGAATAAATAACAAAGCAATTATTATCAGTAGCTTGTCGAGCTCTCCCCGTGAATTCCATCGGTCCTTGAAACCAATAGTACAAGTGCCGTACGCTGGATGAAGGCTAGGCCACCCTTTTCCAAAAGGATTAATGGAGTCTGGGGAATCGCTGATCTCAGAACTCGAGTGTTTCTGGTTTTCGGCTGTGGCTCCTCTCTCGCGCGCTCGCGTTCCACTCGAAATACTGGAGTATGGCGCGTTTGGTTTTCCCGGGGTTATAGACATTTGTATGTATATGCTATATACTCACGGAAGGGTAAGTACTCAAGAGAGAAGAGAGAGAGAAATACCCCCTCCTCGCCGTCAGTAGTTGAAGTAGTTAGGGTTGCATATTTTTGTATTGATAGAGTATGACAGGGATAGGGGAAGGAAATTGGTGGATCTCTAGCGCACACGTTCCACAGGATATCGATGATATTAATGCTTCTAATTCCAAGGGTCTAATCATATGAGAACCGAGAATCAAGCTTGAATTTTTGCGTCTATGAACATTGAAGCGATAAATCTGATTCGTTAGAGATTTGTTCGCTTTTCTCTCTCCCGGCACATTGAAAAATTAAGGATTTTAAAACACTATTTATATGCGCATTTTTTACGACGTATATGATACGACAGAATGGGAAAAGACCCCCTTGTTAGAGTGACCGAAGGATTGAATTGATGGAAAGAGGTCTCTCGTGTTCCTCGGTCAGATTGCCCATGCTTTTGTTCTCCTCGAGTGTGTGGACACTAGAGAGAGGAACGTATACGATAACAGATGAGAATTAAAAAAGACAAATAATAATGGAAAGGGGATTGATGATTCGAGTGTGGAGGGGATCGTTTCCAAAAGTCCTTTGAGATGTTGTTTTTTTGGCTAAAAAAGACTGTTTTTCAGAGTTTCTGGGGAGTTTGCAATTTTCCTCTCACTCATTGACTGACCAATGGTTTTTGCTAATCCTCATTCTTTCATAAGTGTATTGATCACATTTTCTCATACACACAATGTGTTAGCCAGCTATAATCAATCTCCGTCTGCGCGCACACGCGTAACCCGAGATATATACAAAGTCCAGGGTACATCCCCCTTTTGCACTCCGGCCTTATTCCTTAATAACATTGAGCAGAACTGACTCGTTGAATCAATATAAACGTTATCCCTGGATTCAAAAACACTGCACGTATTTACATAAAATTTTTCGATGATGATAATTTTTTCATATTTTCCATCTAAATCACTGGAATCAATAATTCCATCGATCCTTCCTAGGACGCTCCTTATTTCCTCGGAGATGATTATTCGAAATGATCAGATCAATGTACCAAAGACATCAAAAAAGGATGCGATCATTTTTAAATGAGTAAGCAAGCAGGGATTCGAGCCTATGACCGTTACTTTTTGCGTTATTAGTATCTTTCTTTCTTTTATTTCTACCAATTCCATTGGTAGTGAGCTTCCGAATGGATTCGTAGCAATTTCCTATCCTTGTGACAGGCATACAACCGGACAATATTCAATCTTTTAATGAAAAAGATTTACACAAAAGGTTAAATATCTCTGAAACTGCTCGGTCGATTGCGCCGATCCAAAATACCAACCTTTAGTATTATAAGAGCTAGAACCATACCAAATTTCAACATGCTATCTCCTTTTTTTTTCTGAAGTTATCGTGCGTAGATTTTTCATGAAAAACGGAAAGACGGCCACATCTCCAAACTGTGTATTGAAGATTCTATATATTCTGATTGACCTGCAGAGAGGCCATCGAGATCAGTATTTTGAAAAAAAAATTTGAAAATTTGTCAGGAACTACTGGACCGATCGGGTTGAAACAACGCGCTAAAGTTTAGCTCAATAATAGCTACAATGACCCAAAATTTCAGAGTTTTATCTACGAATTTCACCGGAAATTTATGTTGAATTTTCTCAAAATTAATCACCGAAAACCCAAGTTGTCGGATGCATACATAGAGACATGACCTTAATAACATCATTTCTCCACGTTTCATAACATTCTAGACAATTTGCAATCCTAATTAGAAAATCGAAAAATCGGTCAAACCAAGGCTTCCATTCGGAAGCAAAAACTAAAATAAACATTGATGAAGGCTTATAATCAATATGCCCAGAAACACCTCACATTACTCCTAAATTTTTTTAACTCTCCCCCGGGTTATTCCTTGAGGGGAGGCAGACGGGGGGACGGGGGATTTGTATTGCTGAGCTAGCCCGTCATCCTGCCTTTTCCTCTCCCACCTTTCCATCTCTCTCCCAGCTCCTCTCTATCCAATGGTAGCGAGGCGCAACGCGAGACGACGAAGGGTTAGCCCCAAACTGGGAAGTGGAAATTATGGCCAGGATTAATATGCAAGGACTGGATACGTGCGGCAGTACGTATCCCAGGATGAAGTATAGATGGTTTGGAAAAGGCGCGCCAAGCACACGCTGGTGAGATGGAGAGGAAGCATCGCACTGGGTTGAGAAGCAACAAAAGCAGGGGTCGAAGGGGAAAATTTTGCATTGGTATTGGTTTATAAAGGGGGGGGGGCGGAGGGAGGGAGTGTTATGTAGACTACAATCTCCATCCCGCCTTCCCCCCCCCCCTCCCCTGCCTTTCACTCCTTAGAGGATACCCGTGGCTAACGGACACCCCTATCGATTTTACAACTCGATATATGTGAATACCCACTTGTCTAATGACTGATCGGGCCTTGAGCGCAACCCTTTACCTCCCGACTCTGCAGATCCACCCATCGGGTTACTCTTCAAGCCCCCTCTCTCCTTCTCTTGCCTTATTCCTCATTCTCCCTTTACATCCCCCTTCGCCCAGATCTCCTCTACCAGTTTTGTAGGAGTACATTGGTGTAGTGAGAAATGTCGAAATATCGTCATATTTGTGATGCTGAATATCTGGTTGTTTTAAGGGAGTGACAATGATTTTTGTTGCTTTTTAAGAAGACATTTCTTTCGCAAATGAAAAATATTTTCAACTTTATGAGAAGAAAATCTACAGCGGAGTGACAAACATGCATATTTTGTCGTGTGTTACTACACTGAGCGAAACAAAGTTTTTTGATACGTACGTCTTCACCTGTATCAAGAAACTCATGGCTCGAAAATTGACAGGAGCCACATATCTTAAACGGAAAAGGAAAAAGCTTTCATCAAGAGATTTTCTACTTGTCCCAAAGACGAGGATTATTTGCTTATGACAAGGAAAGGATTTTTCAAACCAAGTCTAGTTGAATCAATTTATTCAACAGTTTTTAAGTGTCAATTTCAAAATATTTTATTGCAAAATCGTTTTGTTGTTGCGAACAAATTGCCCCTCATTTTTTGGACAAGTCTAAAATCCCTGGACAAAAGTTTCTTTTCTCAATGTGAAATATTCTGTTTTTGTTAATTTTCGAGCCATGAGATTCTCGATACAAGTAAAGAGGTACTTCTCAAAAAACTTATATTTCTCAGTGTATTGGGAATTTCGAGAGTAACACAAAAAGTTTTCGGATGATTTTTTCTAAATCAGTTCTTTATCATTGCATTTAATTCAACTTGATCTCATTTGCTATCTGTCACCGTTGAATGTCCACTTGAGATGCGTTTGTGGAAGTAAAAAAAGAGGATTTCCATTTCAAATAATTTGCAAAACATTTTTTTTGCGAATTCGATTTGAAGAGCTGAATAAAATTCAAATTAAAGAAATTCTGAAACGATTTTCCGTTCTACAAATTTCCAATAAATCTCTCGACGTTTTGAGAATAAGTTTCAAGTGGACCTGGGGGTATTAGGTGAGGTTTAACGGTAGGATCCAATCGAGTGAAGGTAAAAAGGTAAAATTAATATTAACCACTCTTGGGTTTGAATTTGCATTAGCCTATACTCGATAGGTGGGCGTTTATGAATACACGCACCTCATACTACTCGTTTTTCCCTTAAAACTCAACAGAGCAAGCTCATGATTCGGCCCCAGGGAAGGACGAGGGAGGGGGAGGGTGAACGGGGTAGCTACTGCGTAGAAACCATATATTAGCTGGGGATATTTCGCCGGGGAGAAATATTGAACGAAGAGACCAGGGGTTGAACCGATATCGTATGTGAGAAGACCATGACGAGTGGGAGGTGGAGGTGCTGAGAGAGATGTACCGTGTGGATGAGTTTTGGGACATATATGTACACTTATACACACATTTGAATTGACCAAAAGGGATGGAGAAGACATTGTGAGACGTCCATTGGAGCGAATATAATGCTCTGTAAAATTTTGTAATGGCCAAGCATTTCTCGAACATGAGAGAAAAAGAGATGAAAAATATTAATGTATCAGATGTGAGAATTGAGGGAAAACAAATTTTTTTAACTCTTGCCTTGTTCAATGTTTTCCATATTTTTAGACAGACAAATCTGTTTTGCAAGACTTCATAATCAAGAATAAATTTTAAAAATCAGAGACATAAATTTTTTCCTCCAACAAAAATGATGAAAAAAAAATTTGCTAATTAATTCCCTAGAAATCGAGGAATTCCCGTGAAATAAAATGAAATCCAAATGAATTTTGTCTGATGGCAGTCAAAAGGCTGATCCCCCCCCCCGAAACCAGTATAGATATGGAAAAGCCAGGCATAGAGAGCCTAGAGAAAGACGAAGCAAATGGAAGAGAACGGCGAAACACGCACACAGAGTGGCGCGTTTATTTCACAATCAGCAGCTTTCGAATCGTTTGCCATTGTGCCAACCACTTATTGACAGAAATGCTCGATACGCTCACGGCAGCCGCTAATCTCTGACATTTATGCGCTTCTTCCCAGTGCGAGGGGTGGGGAGGGGGTTGAAGAGGGTGTACTGTAACCAGTACACACATGCCAAAAGTATACTGTCTCCACATAACGACCACGTTCAGACAGGAGAGAGGGATGAAGAGGATGAGTGCAATAGATGGATTGTGTATGACGCAGTATAGAGGTTTTCGAGATGAGGGGGGTGAGGTGGAGGCGAATGAGTCGACACCCGCCGATCGTCTGAGGCTACGGTTATATTATACTCTGTCCATACTGAAAAGCGATATACGATGGGTAACAGAGGGGATTGGCATTGTCGCGCTGGCTAATGAGAAAGTTGCCACACAAATTTTGCTCATATATGTATTATGGATGATGATGTGTAGGTGGGCTCGACTTATCGCCTTTAATCCATTCAATTCAATGACGAAAAGGGCTAAACCCAAATTCCCCTTGTTTGTGGATTCAAAAAATTGTGTTTTAGTCTTTTAAAAACAAAATAAATTTTGCACTGACAATCAAAGCATGAAAATCACAATACCATAATGATTGAATCAATTTAGTTACCGTTGATATCATCCTGAGAGCGCAAAAAAATTGAAACAGAAGCGAAAAACAAAATTGTAAACAATTTGTATGATTTTAATCACTCCCATAATATCTCTCCTGTTTGTCCATCTCCCCACTAACATCGCCCAGCCCCCCCCCCCCCNTACCATTCCTCATATTTTTTTACTCTCTCTATATCTCCACGAGTTCCTCCAGCACATCCCCTTCCCTCTTTCCTCACCCCCTCCACTCCCATCAAAACCTTCGCAACGCAAATCTCTTTTTCTCTTCGCGTCTCGGTTTTTAAATGGCATCCCTATATATCCCCCTCCTTCTACAACTCCCTCACAACCAACGTCCAGTTTACCCTTCCACGGATTCTCTCATTCCTTCACCCTCGTTTTCTCTTGTTCCACCATATCCTCTATATCTGTAGATATAATTTTTTTAATATACGTTGCAATGCGTATACGACTAAAAACACATACATCCAAGGATCCTTTACACTGATATGTGTGTATGTGGGTCCACCCTTCCTTCGCGGAGCGTCCAGGGGTTGTTCTCTCCCTCTCACACCCAAACTCTTTTTGTCATTGTGGCTTATTCCATATATATTGTAACCCACCTCCGCCCCTCGAATATTCTCTCTCTTTCAGACATGAACGCTGGTCTCTCTGTCTCCTGGAAAAAGGGTGTCCGGGGAATGTCGAGAGATATTGGAGACAAATGACAGTACAAAAAATGCATACGTGAGAATACCAGCCCTTATGCCCAGCCTCTCTCCTCCCTCACCACCTCAGAACCGGGTGTGGAACACTCTCTGATGGTGGAGCTTGAGGGTTGAGGCATTTCAGGGAGCGGGGAGGGGAGGAGTATGAGTAGAAAACGCTTTCGCCTCGATGAAAATACCAATAATAAGAGTAGCATGAGGGTTTAACTCTCGGGACGTCTCGTGACGTCACGCCATTCTCAGCCGCATTAAAAAAAAAGTAGAGTAAGGAAAAAAAGAATTAAAAAAATCTCATCCCTCCTTCACCCCTCCCACTGCAACTTTTTTAATGCGACTATTAAAACTAAAATGGATGACGAATAATGTTTTGTATAGTATAACAACGGTCCTGTACTTCTGTATTTTTTTTGGTTATCGATGCCAGTGAGATAAGAAATCGTATAACGATGCCTCTGTTTTGTTCGTACTTTTATTTTTCGGAGGTACCTTTTCGCTACTCGATCGATCGATATTCGGTATTTATAACAATCAATCGACACGCAAGCCAAGATTCAATCGACAAGAAGAAAAAAATGGCGAATTTTTTCATGTATCTTGAGAGACTCATTGTTATTCATAACTGATTATAACGGTTCGATATTTGAATTGGAGAGAGGTGGATTAACGGCAAGACGTATACAAATTTTGTATTTAATGTTTGTAATGCCTAAAAAGTGCTTGAGGGTGTGGGGTTGTATCCATCAGTGAGTTTTGGGCGAATTTTATCAATGGTTTACGATCTACCCCCAAAAAGCGGTGCCGATCCGCGAAAGTCTGTTGGGTTTGCAGGGGAAGAGGGATTGAGCTAACGCCGACAGAAAGGGTGTAATGAACTTTCTCATTGATTGGTCAAAATTTTGCTTTCATGTTCGGGGTATTTATATTCCTTTTTAGGCATAGGATACAATTTTGTGCCTTAATCAGAGCAAAAACGAATGTCTGAATTTCACACAGCTTTTGCAGACATTTTTGTGTCTGTAGACATGTGTCTGAATTTCAAACGAACAGGTGCCCAAACATCTTAATTCATGTTTGAAATTCAGACAAATTTTAATTTTATTCAGACGTTTTTTAGTGTCTGAAAAATGTCTCCAAAAGGTGTGTGAAATTTAAACATTCGTTTTTGCTGTGAAGATATTTCAGCTCGAGTATTTCGATCAAATAGTCAAATTGAATGGAATAATTTAATCATTAATTGGACAAAGTAAACGCAATGTAAGTGAGTCGAGCAAAGGTATTTCGAATAGTTGTGAGGGAAGTCTAGAGTAATTGTATCCCTCATTGGGAGATGTTGGAGGGTATCTATTGGTTGCTATCGATAGACAATCGGTGAATTACCTTCGAATGCTAAAGAGCATGTCCCTTATATAATTTAGCTATATGCCGTTTCTCAAGTTCATCCTCTTACATTCACTCCAGTATCTCCATTTTATCAACAAATTGATCCCCCACTGCGTGAGTAGAAGCTTGGGAAAATGTGTTGGGAAGCACCTCAGGTAATACTGGGGCTATCCTTTCCAACATCCTTCGCTTCATTCAACCCACATGTACTTCATTCGCGATGTCTCGAGGTATTCCATTGCCTCTAGTTCCCCCGTTCCCATCGCGTGTACATTCGCGCATCGGCGAATTTTCGGTGAAGGGGGCATTGAGCAATTGGAAATTGTATTAAACTACTTTGAGATATTTCCTGGGGATTGTGGAGCTTTCCAGGGGGTTAAGGCATGTGTGATATAGTTGAGAGTGATCTCTAAATTCAAGAAATTCAATGAAAACAGGACTGCGTTGTCTTTAATTATTCTCATCCATTCAAACGCGACTCTACTTTGCTCACTCCAACTCTTCGACAAGTTTTCATTGTTGAGACAATTGCTGATGCACTGTTAAAAATTTTTGTCGGAATTTTTCGTGCCAAATTCCGGAAATTTTTATCGTATTGCAATTCCACTGAAATTTCAGGAAATATTGTCATTGAAAATTCAGAAATGGAAAAATCAAACAGAACTGTAAATTTCCATTCCCTTTTTCCCTGAAAATGAATAGAAAACCAGAAAAATATGGTAAATATATCCTTGAATTTTCAGGACAGTGATACTGAAAGCGATTTAAGGGGAAAAAATTATGAAATTTCAAATTTCACTGAAAATTCAATGCAATTTGATACTGTATATTCATATGAGATTGGAAATTCAAATAAATTGAGGAATTTTCGTCTTTATGCCCCTTAAAGTTGTGGAATTTTACTGAATTCTCGGTGAAACCTGGAATTTCATAATTTTTTTCCCCCTAAATAGCGTTCAGTGTCACTGTCCTGAAAATTGATAGTCAACTGTCCATGAAATTTCATTTTTTTTCTAACCGTGCACTGATAGAACGGATTAGTTATTGTTAACGAATGGATTTTGGTTGGAGGTTAGGATCTATTCGGTCCCACCAAATGTTCATTCGTTAATAGTTAACGAATGTATATTTAAGGAGCTTTGTGAACCATTCGTTAACTATTAACGAATATTCATTTGGTCATATTCAACTCTACCATTCGTTAATAGTTAACGAATCTCGTTTGGAATAAATGAATCATTCTATCAGTGTGTGGGACAATCCTCAATTGTGCCACAAACAGTCTTTAATGGATGAGAAACTACGAAGTGGCGGATTTTTCTCAAGAACATCTCGTAGCGTCTTATATTTATATTGTTATATCACGGATGATGATTACCGAAATTATCAAGGGAACATTTTTACAGAAAATTGTATCATTTCTAAAAATGATCTTTTGACATTTTCTCCTCAAATCCCTCATTCCCATGATAATTATCCAATAAATAAACCCTTCATATCTGACTTTTCACCCCCTTCACTTCTCTCCACAAATATATCTCCAAATATTTTCTATTGTCCTCTTTATCCTCATCCAGATCACCGATGCATTCTCAAACCAGAAGGACATTGGAGTTGAATTATTTCCGGCTGGTGGAACGCAAGCAAGATGAGAACTGCAGGGGTTACACGCTGGCAGGAGGGGGGAGGGGGAGGGGGATGAGGAAGGTACTGATCACTCGGTGAATGAGAGCCAACCAAGTCAGAAACCCGCATCGGGAGCTCTCTCGCCCGTACCAATAGCCTCCATCGGGGGATGGGTGGTGTGAGGATGAGTGGATATTGGGTAAAGGGATGAAGAGAAGAGAGAGAAGATGACTACAGTGGAGGCGATCGGGGCCGAGTGAGTGAGAAACTCTGGAATATCGGTTAAGATGAACAGAGAGGAGGATGCAACTGATTGGCGAGTATGGAGGTGACACGGTTAGCATTGGCATTTCTCCTACCCACCAAAGTATATCCTTAACACTATTGAGCCCACCTAGCCAATAGGTTCATACAACTTCATACGATATAACCATACACCAGTACAAATCTCAGAAGTGAAGTGAAGTGGAGGTTCTCCCTTTTAGAGAAATGTTTGAATTCATCCATTCGTCTTCTCTCCCTCACTCTCTCTTTCTCTCTCTCTCTCTCTCTCTCTCTCTCTCTCTCCTTTATTTGAGTATAATTATTGATTATTGGACCGCCGGAAGGCTGGCTACTCTCGTATATAGGTAGGAGGAGGCTTCTGGTTGTGGCCCTGGAGGAGAAGGCGATAGAAGGGCGGCAACGAGATATAGAGGATGGGGTGAGCTACACCGCTACCTACACTACCCAGGCCGCGTTTTCGAGAGGGGCTGAGTAGAGAGAACTGAAGAAAGGGGGTGCGGGATAGAGGGACGCTGAGTTCGGGACGAAGGGGGGTGATTAAGCTGTACGGAATATCCTAACCCTCTCTCTATCCATTTCTCTCTTTCTCTTTCTCCGTCCAGGGGTCCGCGTGTACCCACTACCTCTTACCCACCGGTATAAACCTACATGGCTGGATGGTGGAATATATGTATATCCCGCTCTACTGCTCGTCTCTGTCTCGGTCTTTCTGTACTGACAATTAGACTGATAGGTATATCTTAGTCTGCTATCGATTTGATTCCAACCCTATCGTACATGGTGGGTACATCCTGTATAACGAAAGGGTGAAGGGCAGGGGTGGCCGAGAGTTTAAAGGGATACAACAGTGGGGGAGGTGTGGAGGGTGTGTGTGTGGTGCTAAGGGTAATTTAGTTTTTCTTCAAGTTTTATTTATTTAATTTGGAGATTTGGAGGAATGCATGATGATGATGATACTGATTTGGTTGATGATGTTGATCATGTTGGTAATGTTGGCGTAGATTTATGGAGAGATGTTTTCAATCACGGACAATTATATGCAGCTTTTTCGAGAGTTCGGTCAAGAGATCCATTGAAAGTCTTCACATGACAACACCGAAAAAATACCAGAGTCAAAAGTCATGTCTAGAAAGAATTATATGTTTGAGTAAATGGTATATATCTTTATATGTCTGTATAAAAGGAACCGACGTAATCGTATTCAGTATCCGAGATATTCATGGGTTTTTGTCGATAACGCCCCTATAAATGGACATGGAATTATTTTCTGATCTTCGATACCAACGTCATTCCCTACAGAACATGTGTTGATTCTGAATTGAAGTTTTCATGGATTTTCTCCTTAGTAATACGATAAAAATTTGTATACGTGAAAGAACATATTGATTTAAATCAACTTGCAATAATAACGTGATAATAGTGATGATAATAACATATTGATAGTATAATAAAATTGGAAACGACTGGTTTTGCTAGTAAATGTTAGCAAGTTTTTTTGTAGCTCAGAAAATTTTCTATGAAAAATGCACTCCTGGGCTCATTTCGCAATTAGAGGAATGTGGAATAACTTGTTATGCTTCACAGTTTTATACAGATTTTTTATGATAAATTTATGGAAATTTCTAAAGGGTTTTTAAAAATGAATGGAAGGGATTGGCGAAATTTTTCTGGTCTTTGTACGATATTTCCTCCTTTCTTTTTGTTCAAACGGAGGGATATCCGTATGCAGAGGTATCTGCGCTTGCCACGGTATAAGTTAATCCTTGGAGGGCCGGATTTCCTACAGGATCGGTTATAGATAAAGTACCTTTCGGCCTACCGATCGGTAATTGCGGGATTAATTATGAAACGCCAAAACCCTTACCACCATTAATGCTCTTCAATCCTCGATCGCGAATGGAGTTCACTGAGGGCTTTCATTGGTAAAATTTCCTGACTTTTCAATCATACACTCAACGTTTTTTCATTCTCTTCTGTTCTATTTTATTCCATTTTTGTTTCGTATTAGTTTTTATACTTATCCAACTCCAATTGATTACTCCAGCTGATAATTCGGAATATGGGTTACAGATCACGAATGGAAACTCACCTGAAACATGAAGAAGAGAAGTGGGCGGTTAAAAATACAGTTTATATCTGAATTAAACATTTATTTTTATTATTCGAGAAATCCAATAGTCCAATATTTGAGATAATAAATTACTATTGACCGCCCTCTCTCTCTCTCCCCACCCTTCGTGTAAGTGTGGATATTGGGTATTACTCGTATATCCAGAACTGTTAAATATCACATAACAAAAAAATTGGAGATCGGTTTTAGTCTATAGCCCAGAGGCACTAAAGTTTAAATATAAGACCCGACTTGCGCAGATAATTGGAGAATTAAAAACAAAAGAGTGAAAAAAATTCCAAACCAAGGAAAAAATTTGTTCATTTTATTCGACAATGAACTGATTGAATTAACAATGATTCCTTTGAATTACAAATGTCCGGAATAAGAATAGAGGTAAATTAGGAAATCAATTTCACGGAAAAAAAACTTAATAAAAATGAATTACAATTAATAATCATCATTGTGTCAAATCGTCAACGACCCTAACTCACTGACGCGTAACTTCCTACGGGGGTTATTACGTCATTAAAGCATTAAACTTTTATGAACATTATCGATTATTGATGGCGATGTATCAATCTATGAATGACCCAGATAATATCCCTAGAATCGCGTGTGCACTCAAAACGCGAGGAGAAAGAGAAAAAAAATAACTGATTCATGACCGATTGACGCGATCAAGAAAATAAGTAAGCGAGTGAAGCCCTCGAGATGTATTAAGAGCGATAAAGTGCGATGTACAACATATTGATTATTGGTTTGGCCGAGGTATATTGCCGGTTATTTTGTTTCTTTCTACGCTGTTTCCAAAGATTGTTTATTCAGGGGAAAGCGAAGTCGTGCAGTGATCGAACTAATGAACCCGGGTGAACATTAATCCGTCTAACAGAAGCGTTTTATCGCCTACTCAGATGGCCGAGAGTGACAGCGCGGGAGGAGTGGCTGGTTAAGTCGTAAAAATCATCCTCGTAGACTGGCTACAGTTCTAGGAATGTTGTAAATGTCAGTTCCAGGGAAAATACTGGTACATACTGATACATTCTTGATATTTTAGCGCAAATAGCAACAGTGTTTGTAGCGAAGTGGTAAAATGCGATAAGTTCATAAAATTTGTTAACATCATTTTGATATTCAGGAACTATGAAAAGGTCTCTTTTATTGATGTTTTTCTTTATCCAAATGTACGAGTTCTTCAGAGATTCGCAAAAGGATTTCATTTGTGAAACCGGTTCACAGAGAAAAAACTCTCTTAAATGTAAAGAGACCGGATAAATTTATTCCAGACTCCTTTTCTTAACATTCGTTGGATTTGATTTATAAATATTTTTCTAGAGTCTATTGTTTTTTTGGTAGTTTTCAGAAAATCCGCCATGATTGAAAGAACTCTGACTATTTGCTTATCCTCCCGTTAAAAAATGACCTCAAATTTATCAAACTATTTTTTCTTAGAGAAAAAAATTTTTACAATTCGTTCATTTGTTTTCTCTGCATTGCTGAACCGTTTCATTCGATTATTTGGTTATTGGATATTTAAATGAATTTAGTTTGTCAACACAAAAATTGAAATTCTGAAGTTTTACTAACGGAGCTGTTCATGTAATTGAGGGTGATTTTTTTGAGCTGCTTTAACGATGTAAATAAACAGAATTGAAACGAAACAGGAAAAAAGTGGTTAAGATATTATTGAAGTCTCCCAGGGCGTCGCGACGCCGGCAGAATCCAGTGGCATCGTCTCTCGTGTGAACCCGAGTATCGCTGACAGCCGTTGTAAACTCATAAAGAAATTTGATAATAAATTATGAGAATACACAGTGAGAGTTTTTATCAGCTCCCGCGTGTATCACACGAACAGAGGAACTACACCCGGGGGGTTTTTTTCTCCAGTCTATATCGTTGGATATGTAACTCATAAAAAGTTCGAAAAGGAGAAAAGGAAAAGGAGTGACAGAGATGGAGAAAGGAGTGATCATCTCATAGCGTTCGACATAAATAGAATAACAAAAATTAGAAAATTCTGGTTTTTCCTCACATTAGTAGCGAAGAGTGGGGCAAAATGGATTTTATTTGAGGATCAATACCTGAAGAAAAATGTCTCTCCAAGAATGTTTCACCCAAAAAAGTCGTCCTGGATCAAACCGAAAAATCATGCCGGGAATCGACTTATTTCATGTCGAATTGACGGTATGAATCAAGTCGGACTCGGACAGATGCAAACCGGCATATCGGTCTGCTTCAAGTCGATTTATCGACTTGATTCAGGTCGACTTCGGCTTGATTCAGATCGATTTTCCGGCTTGATTCATGTCGATTTTTTGGTTTGATTCGAGTGGATTTTTTGGTTTGATTCAGGTCGATTTTGCGGTTTGATTCAAAGTGATTTTTCGGTTTCATTCAAGTCGATTTTTCGGTTTGATTCAAGTCGATTCTTCGGCTTGATTCAAGTCGATTTTTTGGTTTGATTCGAGTGGATTTTTTGGTTTGATTCGAGTGGATTTTTTGGTTTGATTCAGGTCGATTTTGCGGTTTGATTCAAATTAATTTTTCGGTTTCATTCAAGTCGATTTTTCGGCTTAATTCAAGTCGATTTTTCGGTTGAATTCAAGTCGATTTTCGGCTTGATTCAAACCGATATCGGCTTGGCATAGTCTGGTAACTCGATTTAAATCCAGTAAAAAATCGACTAGAATCAAGCCGGCGTCAACTTGAATCAGTACTTTTTAGGGTATTTTTTCCACTCCAAAATGAAACTAAATTTGCTTGGATCGAATTGCACACGATCAGCATGTGTTGAAGATTTCGAAAAGTCCATTGCTTTGCATCGTCCACTGTTATTGTTTCTTTCCTTCCTGTCGAATAATTCAAACGACGAGTGCACTGATTTTGCACTTATTCAGATGGCTCGAATCGATTTTTCGTTTATCACTGTCGCTCATCGATCCGACGAATATAATGGAAGTTAATGGTTGTTCGAAATATGATGGGGTGAAAAGAGAGCTGGGAGCACTGTATCAGAAAGTTCGATTGCGTGTTACTGCGAGGGGAATTTAAATTGAGTGCTGGGTGAAACGTAATTTTGAGAGCAACATGTATAGAAAAAACTTATCCCATTCATAACCAGAAGGAAAATCTTAAAAATTCGACGGCAAAGAAGTAAACTCGTTGATTCTCAAAGTAATTATCGATTGCAGCGAAAAATATCAATAAACCTTTTTTGTTGCCAAGTTCTTTATCTGCAGAAAAGATCTTTTGAGTTTTTCTCATAACATTATTATTTTTGGAGATATTGGCATAAATGACAACTCTCTAATAGTCTAGTTGAGTCGTTCCACTGGATTGATGTAATTCCTTCATGGAACTGTGAATATTTTTCGCGCCTAATTTAGTGTCACACGATTTTTTGCCATACATTTTACTCCGCGATATGCTAGAAATATTTGTGCAATTATAATCGTCAAAAATTTTTGTTAGAATTAGTCTCTGAGATATTGAAGCAATTACGCCGATGTGAGACATAAGGGGGACACCTGTTACCTCCCTTAGCCGCCCTCAAAGGATTCCAACTGTCTTTCCACCTCTCAATTTTTTGCACAGCGCCAGAAACCGTGGGAAGATAGAGGGGAAGACGATTAGTGTCATTTGTTGTAATCATTCGCCATCGTTTTTATCCCAACTCTGGTAGAGGACAACTACACTCACATCGATGCAGCACTGTATGGACCCATGAAACTTAATCCCAGTGAACGATTTTATTCACAAATTTCACCAACGTACCGTAATTAAACCACTGAATTCATTAAATTCCAGCAATTATTTTCACTGATGGATAATAAACCGGGAGGAAACACATGACAAAAAAAAATTTAGTCCCAACCTCATAATTTTTTCACGGTCGAAGGCGTGATATTTTCCTTGTTTACTAAAACATACTTTGGATAGAAAGGACCGGGGCTATTGGCCAACGGGGAATATTCTTTTTTATACCCCCTCGCCCGGTGTTTCACGATAGAAAGCGGCATTAGTTTCCGGTAAGATACGGGAGTGATAGAAGCAGTGACGGTACCCCGGGGGCTACCTGGACGAGCCATTAGAATATCTCAGTTCAATCTCCGGGTGAAAAAAAAAACAACCGTTGGTGGAGGGTAGAGGATGCGTCTCTCTACCTGAGTGCAGACTCACCCTCTTCCCTCTCCCTATGCATATGGACCAACGTTTCTTTTTTAAACTCTACGATACGCGTAATTGACCGGTCGAATGGACTTTCTTTGATTTCGTAATTATAAAAATTCACTATGAGGTCAATTTTTCCAAAAACCTTATTTGTAGACTAAATTAAGAGCTTCAAGAAAGGTCCTTAATGGAATTTAAGATTCCTCTAAAAAATTGACCACAACTTGATATTCGCTGTAATGTTAGAAATTCTTTCCAAGTTAACTACACTGTTAAAAATTTTCGTTTGAATTTTCCATGTCCAATCTCGCAAATTTTTATCATGTTTAATTTCCACTGAAATTTCAAGAAATCTTATTATTGAAAAATCAAATATTCCATTAATTTTGTGTTCGAATGATCTGAAAATCGTTAAAATACTTGGTTTTTCAGTTCAATTATGCCGTAAAAATTCATCAAATTCAGGAAAATTCAGGGAAAAATTAAAAATTTATGTGATTTTATTTCCGAATATTCATATTCCATTGAAAATTCAATAAAGTTGTGAAATTTCCGTCTCACTTCTTCACTGAAAACTCATGAATTTTTCCCTAAATTGCATTCAATGTCGCTCTCATGAGAATTAGTACCACATTTTCTATGAAATTTTCCAAAAATTTCTAACAGTGCAGTAACTGCATTCAAATTTTATGAATTAGAATTCCATTTGAGTTCAAATGATTCACGAAATTTCTTATTCATCTGAGAAATTCATCAAATTGGATTTTTCATTGCAGACAATGATTAATATTTAAATGACAGTTTGAACTTTCAATCGATTGAAAATTCAGAAGTTTAATATTTCATTAACATAGGGCAGCGAAATCTACAATTTCATGGAATATTCCAAAAATAAACTGACTTGTCAGTGACAACATATTGGAAAAATCCATGTGCATTAGTGAGGGCACATTGAGGGAAAATTTCAAAAATTTGCACTCAAAATTCGAGGAATCATTACCTAATAGTGTTTGGAAATCATTTCAATTATAATTATTATTTTTCATTTGACAGCGAGATATTTGAACGAAGGGGAAGGAAATAAAAAAAATCATTCGCCTCAGTGACATCGATACTTATTTCCCTCCCTACCTTGATCTCCCCTATTAAACTAATGAATTTAATCAGACCGAATGAAAATGAAGCGAACGAGAAGAACTCCGTATTTATACGCCCAAGACCTATTCCCCTCCCCCTCAATGTCATCCCGCACCGGGGCCACGGACACTGCAAACGATTATTGAAGATTAGATTTTTAAATTGAAGGCGGTAAGGTGGGTAAACTCCTTTCCTCCTTTTTTTCCTGGGTTTTTTTAACTCCACCCCACTTGGAGTCACCCTTCGACCAATGTAGTTAGGTACCCAGACGCTCCTAAGGTCTAGTCCTCACGACTCAAGGAATTAGCATATCTCGGAAAGTGATCCCCGGATCCTAATTGAATTATTCTTAAATTCCCATAAAATTGCGCGAAAATTACTGAGCGAGCCAATCTCAGAGTCAAGACTGTTGTACATTTATTTATGTGACCAATCAAAAAGTGATTTTCGTCTCCAGTGGAGCATTCGTGAAATTGGTTATTTCTGCAGTAAAAATGATGCATAGACCCAGAAAAATTATTTATTTGATTCACATAAGGTTCATTTGAATCAAATAATTAAGGTTATTTAAATAGTTCCAAATAACGTTTTTTTCCAATTAACTAGTAAATTTTTTCTCTGAAGTAAATAAATTGTTTGTTTAATATAAGTAAATCCTTTTTCTTGCAACAATTAAACAAGTTTATTCATTTGTACTAAAAATAATCTTGAAATAAGTAAAAAGTTTCAAATAAAGATTTTTATTTAATTATCTCTTTTTTCAAATCAATCCTAATATAATGTTATCAACAGATCTTTCTCAAATTTATATATCCTTTTCATTATTTCATCATTACGTATTTAATTAAATTATTATAATAATATAAATAATGTATGAGATATCCAAGACAATCCAAATGTAATCATCATTAGGATAAAATAGCAATCCGAAAGAAACAAATAATTGCCGAATAATTCGATGGAGATTTGAAATCACTTCTGCACAGCTAAAGTGTCCCCGGGAGGAACAATAATTTTAATTTCGATTTGAAATCCCTCTTTACCATCGGGGACCCAGTGCCAATCTTGTCGTAACGATGCAACCAAGAAATTACCGGGTCGAGGATTTAAAAAAAAATGGGAGGATGAAAAAAAACTTTAATCTGCCACCCCTTGGTCTCACACGCACCCTTCTTAACTAGTTCCTCAGCAATACTCCCTCACCCTTCGGCAATCGGACTGGGACGCGAGAGGTCGCACGCCCTGATGGCCCTGCGGATACATTAACAGAAGACGAATTAATTTCACTGGTACTATGGAGATTACTGTGTTTCGAACTGTACGTGTATTTTCTGGTTGACTGGGGAAAACTAATGTATCGGTTTAGAAACTAAATCCTCATTTTAATTTAATGAGTTTTTTGCTTTCGAATGGAAGCTTTGTAATCGCTCAAATTTATGTTTTGGATTTTTTGGAGTATATCGACCCAGTATGATACAAAAAGTCTGAAAATGCAATTTTTAACAAAGTTTTTTTTCAATTCCGTAGCGAAACGGTAAAACGGGAGAAGTTGATTTTGACTAGTTGTCAGTTTTCAATAAATTTCTGGGTATCTAAGCCAAATAGCAAAATTTGTATTATAACCGTTTTTTAGGGCGAATTAAGAGCTACAAAAAAGTTATTATGAGAATTTCGGTATCTCCCTTAGATTCTTAGATATTCTTCGAAAACTCAGCTGAGAGCTACGTCGACTTGAACGGTTTTAGGGGAGGGTGTGCCTGTACCGCCCACCTAAGGAGAAATGCCAGTTTTATATTTTATATTTCAACTTGAGTATAAAAAACGTATTTGTGAGACTTCTTTAACTATTGAACTCATTATTTTCGCCGTGTAGACGTCTAATTCTCCTTAGAATCCACAAAATTGTCGGGTAATACCGCTCGGCACGATTCCAATGCCGCTCATAGGGTTTTGCGTGTATCGCTCGCGCCGCAACCTAACCTATACTCGAGTGCTGTCGAGCAACTACATGGCCGATCCTATGAGCGGTATTGCCGGCTCCGCTCGGCGTCAACAAAATTGTTGATAATTATTGACATGAGTGGACTTCTGAGTTCGAATTGGTCTCAAATTACGCGTGAAAGTACCACGAATCGAATAACCACAGTTTAATATGAGAATTCAGCGTTTTAAACTATCAAAAACCTTAATTACAAGTCCACAAATTTTGCTCTGTAAAGACCTCAAAACTTCGTTACATGTTTTTTCATATTTAACCCCTCACGTACGGGGTCCCTAGAACGCGCCTTGTCCCAACGGCGGGGAGGCTTACGAAGACGCGCCAATTCCATTGTCTAATCAGCAATAACTCGAAAACAGGTGATCGAGAAAACTTGAAATAAAATGCATTGGATAAATTGAAATTTGAGATAAACGCCCTGAGAATTCTGTTTTTTCCGCATTCAAGTCACCGATTTATCCTCCAGGACAATTTTTCGCCGAGATCTCCAAATTCGGTGAACTTATTTATAACAAATACATTATTCAATGAATTGAAATTTAACTTGTGCCATTCGATAGGAAGGTCACCAAAGTATTTTCAGCAAAAATTGCAAAATTTTTCTGTAACATTTTCTCGACAAACGAGATGATTGAATATGATTAAATCGGAGCAAAATAGTATTTTCATCCACTCGAGGGTACGTCTGTGATTATTCTCGATACTATTTGTACTTTGTATGGGAATAATGTACCCGCTGAGCGGTACAGGTCCACCCTCCCCTACCGCTTCGCTACTGAATTGTTCGCTAATGAATGGATGCAATTGAATCTTTTTCTTTAATGTAGGAATTATTGATCCCTATCAATCACCATTAATTGAAATTTAATTCATCGATTTAATTTTCAAATTTTCGATTTTTTTCGAAAATCGGTTGTTCAAATCCCGATCCGGACTATCAATTTTTTTCAGTGAAAAAATTTTTTGGTTATTCATATTTAGAATGATCCTTTTTTCCCCCCTATCTCCTCCAAATCCCAATCCAATCATTTCCTATGACGTCACAAAGATGTGGAACGCTATATAAATTCCCTTCTTTAATGTAATTTGGTTTTTCAATTCTTAATTTGTAAATATTTAATCTCTGTTTAAACCAATGGGTCGCGATTCTCTCTGCTGAAACCAATTGGATTTTTCTTTGATCTACAATATTTGAGAACATCAGAAAAACAATATGAGTTTACATCAAGGAATGATCATGGCAATAGTTTTTCGATTTCATCCATTTTTTTTCAGTACTCTTTCTGTCGAGTACTATCGGCTATCGATGTACAGCATTTCAGTTGAAAAGGAAAAAAATCAGTGTTTTGGTCGCACCTTCCACGTCATCGAGTGGTAGAGGGTTACGAACGGTAGAACGAGAAGTACGTAATAATAGTAGTTCAGAGCCACCAGCGAAGGGTGAATATCGATGGTGAAGAGAATGGGAAAACAGTGGAAAAGTGGGTTTTCAAACTACTGAATTGTTCACATGATTTGCTCCCTGATTTCCAAACAATCTCCCCTCAGTGTTTCTACCAGCTCCCCCAATTAATTCTCACTCTTAATGATGTCTCTTACTCCAATTAATGTCTACAAAATTGTCTAGTTTCGGTTAAAAATCAACGAATGATGTTGTAAAAAACATAAAGAAAGTTGGAGGAGAAAAGTAAATCAATTGACGGCAGTCGGTCGCGTGACAATGTCCCAGTGGTGCGCCGGCTGGTGTGACAGTGAGAGAAATGACCAGGCAGTTATTTACATAGTCGAACGCAAATCGACGGTCGGGACGACCTATAAATGTCATCTTGGCCGTGAGACGTGCTGCTTTTCTGATTGAATTGTCCATTTTGCGCATCCAACATCTTGAAATAACATGAGCGAAAGACGCTACAACCAATCTAAATGATCAAAAAAATTGAAAAACTAAAATACTTTGACTTTGATCTAATGACTTTCCATTAATTTAAAATGCACAAGTGAATAAAAAACGCAAAAAAGTTGAATGGAAAAGTCAATAGTGATCGACTAGCGTGTGTGCGACTTTGTGCGACCTATAGATTTTCCCTTTCCCCTCTGTTATTGTCCCATTCCCAGTGCCCAGTAACGTGTGACGTGGCCCGATCGCTTCAACTTATGTTTATTTCAATGCGGTTATAGGTTATAGCGACGGTATGCCTCACTCAGAAAGTTCGAAAGACCTCAGTCGACGATTCCGAACGCGTTCGATCTCACCCTTTCCCATTATTCTCTCTCCCTCACCCGTCCACTTTGCATTTTTTTCGCTCTTTTTTCTCCGACACGTACACGTGTTCGACGGAAAGCCGATGTATTTTATCCAGGCCGGTTTGGCACTGCAGTGTTGTACCAACGATATGCAACGTACGGAGGCTCGTTACATATTGTTCGTACAGTGGAGAAAGTTGCGGATGGAGTGGTAAAAGAAGAGAGGTGAGGGCACTGAAATCAAATTGCCGATATATCAGAATCCTCCGACATTATCGAAGAATTTTCTTTCTCTGGATGAGCGAGGGAGATAGAAGAACATTGTGAAACGTTGCGGGAATTCTCTACGACATCAGATGTCGATAATATCGGCTGATAATTTTAATTATGCGATTATGTAAAATATTTTCGTTACATTCCATTTACGAGAGCGATGTAAATAATATTCAATAAAAAGTGAAGTTTAATGTCACTCATGTCTACTCATCAATTATTGGTCCTCCGAACGACTAATTATAAGAATCTAAAAATTGTTCTTGCTCAATTATAATTCGGAAATGAAATTCCATTACAAGAAGTCTCTGTTTCTTAATTACACCAATTCCACTAATTAAATTCTAAAACTCACCAGATGTCTCAATACCCCATTAATTCCCAGAGACTCCGCGATTCCCCGGGAGCAAACTCTCCGAAAAAATTATTCCAAAATCTCGAACACGATCATCACTGGACGCTCTACGAATTATAAATGAAACTGATACTCTCATACACCCGAAGAATCGTACCATCAGTGCTATCAACTTGTCGTGTCTCTCCCGTTATTTTTCATTGCTTACTAAAACCCATAGACGAAATCGAACGTATGGACCAGTGGTGCGATATCACGATCGCCTAAAAAAATAACTGACGAAAACTCCTCGAAATGGCCCGATAACCCCGGCCAGCTTCCCCGAACAGAAAGACCCGATTATCACTAATCGGTCATTGGCGTCTTTATATTTTTCGTTCATTACCATATTTACGTGTATCTTTTATTGATCCATTCGTTGATTAAGTAATAATGAGAGTAATTGAATCCCATCATGTTTATATCAAAACCCAGTAATAATAAACCTCCTTGATCGGAGCAGAAGAGAGGAAGAGAGGAGAGATTGTCGACTTTATCGAAAAATGATGAATAAAATTCACTGTCTTCATGGATTTGTATCGATAGTACGACACACTCTTTGATTGAGATAAGGTTATTGACCCGATTGGATGAGTGAGGGTCGTGGGTCATAAGACGTTATTGGCCCCATTTTTATTAACCACGAATCTGTATCGTCTTCATCAATAAAGAAATATCACTTGATAAATGTCATACATACGAGGAATTACGATCATTGAGTTATTTTATTTGCAGTCGTATTCACCAGCTGTTCTCCATTCATATTTATGATCGCCGAATGTCCATAATTAAATGGACATTGAAAAGAAAAAAATGGATAGGGGGACAAGAAAAAGAATTGAAACGTTGGTTTGACGTTCATAATGAAACTTAAGATAACGATCATCGACAAAAATTATTCTCAAACTGTCGATATTTTTTCCTACATACACACACAAAAACCTAAACGTAAATTATATTTTGCTAAGGGTAATTTACGGTGTGTTAAACGTCATTATGCTCAACGCCAATATGATGTCTCGTGGCTTTCTTTCGTCATGAAAATCAGAATTTAGGCTTCAACAAGCCTTTTACGATCTACTTTTGCGTAATTTATTATGTCTAATAAATTACTGCAATTAAACCCTTATTTACGGTAATTTTGAGCGTAATTTACGAATAAGAAATGGTAAATTACGTTTATGTAATTGTAATTTACGGCGATTTTGAGAGTAATTCACATTTCAATTTCAAGCGTTAAATACGCCTCAGAAAGCATAAAAGAAGACATCTTAAACGTAATTTACGTTTACGTTTTCTGCGTATACAAGAAGAATTGATCCCGAATTGAGAAAAATTTCTGTACTAAGAAGTAAAAAATTGTTCTGTAATGAAGAACAGATTTTGCATTTGGAAATGATCAATAATTACTCAGGAATGTTGAGGAATGGTGAATTAAAGGGGAAGTTAAAATACGTTGAAACATTAGTATCAAGAGAGGATCGTGGTTATTCTGGGGTTTAGCCGCAATCTGTCCGCCAACGGTTAGTTGGTTTGCTACCTTGATGTCCAAGTTAAACTGTGTATATATTGGAAAGGGTCAAGAATCCTGGACATGGCGCTATCCTTTGGACGTTTAGTGGAGTCCAATGGATACAACAATGAAAAGGGAGCTCTCTCCCTCTCTTACGTTATCGGTCGGGGCGGTCGAGCGTGCCGGAAATCAAGTACAATCCCTATCTTGAGCCTGACTGAGGTTACAGGGGTGCTCAATCAAACATGACGGACGTGCAAAATTTTCATTTACCACTTTAATCAATTGTTAATCTACACGATCTCAAATGAGTATCACTCATTTATTTTTATTTCGCTAAAAAATTATGCTTTTGACTATTTTGATTGTCGGTGGAGGATGAGCATCACTGCTGTCCAACGAATTAACAGTCCTTTCGAACTAGCTGTCTACTAGCATTGAGGGTACGTTTCCAAGACAAACCCTCTACAAATCGAAGCTGACCAGTGTCATTTCACCCCCCGCCCCCTTCAACTCCCAGATTACACAACTCGAAAATATCTCCATCCTAATTTTGTTCCCTCTGTCTGATTTATAACCAAATCAAACTTTCATCCCCCCGCCCCCCTTCGAAATATTCTACCAAAATGAGCAAAGTGCAAACTGGATTTTGCATTTATAGTCGGGGAATGCATTGAAGCCGATGAAAAGTTGCCGAAAACTAATAGGACGCATTTCAACGCGCAGGCGTTTAATTAAATTAATTATATGCACACCTCTCGTCTGTAATATAAATTGTGAGAGAGATCGTGGTTGAGGGGGATGGTATTGGTAGGGACTCTGCGGAGGTGGTGAAGTGGGTGGAGGATTGGGCGAATGCCATCAGTGAAGCTCCTGCGATCGCCAACTTTGATAGTTACATTTTCATCCATCTATCCCAAATAAATCTCTAGCTTCTCAGCATTATATACCGTCTATACCACGATTGCACATTTATACCTAGTAAAATTTTACCTCTCACTGATGAAAGAACAATGCCAAAGCCAAAAACTAAAGACAAAACTTTTACCAAAACTGTCAGTTGTTTATTCTTATAAAATTGAATTGAATATTAAACAATCTATCTGGCTTGTGTGCTATTTACTCATTATTTCACGTACGAAAATTTTATCATTGAATCGTAATTAGATTGGAAGTGAAGAGTTTTAGTCGTGTAATCACATTGCCCCGCGGGGTCAGGCCAATCCGTACAAAGTATACTATAACCAATGGGGAATCCGCGGGTAATCAAATTTTCACAGTTGTATTAACCTTATTAATTATAATAATAATATACTCCCGTTGAATTCCCGTGAGTGGGACATAACACACAGGGGCATTACAATTCAGATGTTGGCGTTTTATTTTTGATAATTATAACAGAGAAACTCGAGGGTACATCTGTGATTATTCTCGATACTATTTGTACTTTGTATGGGAATAATGTATGCTGAAAACAAAGGGAGAAGTTGCCTTCCTCGTTTATTTTCCGCAGGGAAACCGCCAACTTTCCACCAACTGAGGTGAACGGACACAGTCCTTGGGCACAACAGGCAGCAAATACATTTTTAAATAAGAGATCCTTTCCTTTTTTTTCGGCCAAACCTCTTTTGCACAACCGCGTATCGTTCGGTCGCTGGGATTTTCGTCCCCGTATCGGGAATTATCCTTTGGTTTGTGCATTATCCTTCGAAAAACCGTTGAGGATGGGGTTTACGCGAGGGCGGGGGGGTTGAACGAAGGCCAGGGCAAAAAGCATCAAAAGGTAGGCATGAGGAATACTGTGCGCGGGTTTTTGTTGAGTGGGAGGAGAAGGGAGAGGAAAAATAAAAGGAGAATCGTTGGCTGGTTTCGAGTATAACCCAAACCACTGTCTGACTTGCGCTGGGGATCGCTACTTAATGCGGGAAACCGAAGGTATTCTGCAAACGTAAGTGTAGGAACGACAGCTGTGTATTGGGAGAGTCAGGCTGTGGGGAATTCTGCTTTGATAAATTACGTGAGGTTTCGTGGAGACTGATAAAAAAATTGGAGCATTCAAAGCTCGTCATGGAGGATGAGAAAAAATAATAATTTTAATGAATTGTTGGTAATGGTTAATAATTCCACACTCATCGAATTTGGTTTAGCTGACAATGTGGAGGATTTCATCGGAAAATACAAGTGAAACTGTATTCATGAGATTATGAATATAAATGCAATCATTAGAGTAAAAAGATGGATGGCGGACATTTGGCACAAAGGGAGGATTAACTGTGAATATCGCATATTTATACCTCTCCAATGCTCAGTCGTTTGCCAATAATACGTTAGTCACCAATGTAAGAAGACACAGATGACAAAAATATGAAGAATGCCACTGGGAGATATTACAGAGCCGGAAGAAGTTTGCAATGTTTGCGCTGACGACAATCAAATTCCCTCGTTTATAATAAAATCTATTTCAAAAATATTTCCTTGAATTCTGTAAATAAATACTTGTATTTTCATTCTCAAAATATCGTTCTTTCGATCCTCATAACCAAATCATGGAGAGTAAATAATTGTTTAGTCCTCAATTTTGTAGGGACAAAAAAAAAGTGGGATTTGAAGGGAAGAAAGAAGTGAATGAAAAACTATATAAACGAAAAAAAAGCAGAGGAGACCATCAGACGTTGCGATTCAGCTTAATAATCACGTTGGCCGGAAAAACGGAAAGCATAATCCTCAAATCTTCTCCCTCATTCCCTCCTTCTCCACATGCACCTGAGGGAAATGAACGAGGGAGGAGGGTATAGTAGGTGGTAGATGGGAGGGTGGGATTTTCTCTCTTGTCTGGACGACGGAGGTGGTGCGATGCCCAGGCCACGAAGGCGAACCCCAGTGAATCAAGGGGCGGAGTGAGGATCCTTTCACGATGTGCACACGCGCGAGGCCCAACTCTCATCCCCCTATATATCCTGCCAGTGTATGAGTCGCTTCACGGTGAAACACTGAGGATTGATATTAGCAGGCACACGGAATTTTTAACAAGCTAGCCCCGTATACGCCATCCTTCCTCTATACTTTTTTCATAATAGTCGTTTCGTCCGCGAAAGCGAAGCAGAAAAGTTATGAATCTAATTTTCAAGCGTATTTGTGCGATCCCCCGTTCCTCTTATATTCGAGAAGGGAGGAGGAGGTGGTTTTTTTTTAGTATCGTTTCTTCTTTTCTATCGCTTGCGTGTCCCCTGCGCACCGCCACTGCCCAATCTCTATCTCTCCGGTCTCCTCTGGTAATAAAGGACGCCACTCTTCGTTAGCCCGGGCTTTTTATTTGCACAGTGAGAAATTTGGTTTCAATTTTATTTTATTGCGAGTTTGGAGGGTTTTATTTTTGAGAAAGTTTCGTGGGATAATTAATTTTTGTTATTATTGGAAATATTCTGGAGTGAAGGGGTAGAAGAAGATGAGTTGAAAAATGTTAAATGAGAGAGTATTACCTGCCGAAGGATGAATGCTTCGTCGAGACACATTATTTAGCGTTGAACAGATAATTAGTTAATTAACTGAGATTAGTATTTTTCCCTGCCGATGAATATATTCAATTTTTCACTGTAGAATCACTGAGAACTTTGATGTTGTATGGAGTTAAATGGCTTGACAAGAGGCAAAATTCGAGAGACAACCTTTCCATTAGAACACGAATCTTCAACTGGTTGACGATGCATCCGTCGATATTTACCAAGTTTATTTGGTCAAAAAGGTTGGCAGGGATTGTCAGACTGAAAGAAGTGGAGGGGATAGTTGCAGGAAACTACCTTCGGACATCCCGGAGCCTTTTGTGGGGACGGCGTGACCGTAATAAAGTCATAAAATGACCCTTCCGTTACTTTCCGAAAGTATTTTCATTGGAGTAAAAGTTTTCGACTTCAAAGGGACAATGGAAGGATTAAAAATTCGCCTTTCGTTTGAGGTAGAAAAAAAGGGGAAAAATTTGATATTTATGGAGAAGAGACTTCGGCACGGGGACCACGTGTTCAGGAATATAATAAACGAAATGTCCGAGTCGCTGGTCGAGTCCAGATGTGGGGACTTTTCCCAAATGAAATGAAAATAAAGATTCCTAAGAAGAGGAGTACACAATATGAATGAACTAGTTTGAAAAAATTGATTTACAAAAGTTGGGGGTGAACCCGAGTCGAATATCCGGACCTTATTCCCCCCTATTACCTCCTCGAGTCGAATATCTGGACCTTATTTTCCCCTATTACCTCCTCAAGTCGTATATCTGGACCTTATTCCCCCCTATTGCCGCCTTGAGATATATTTTCCTCCTTTGCTCATCATATACATCCTGAATAACTCCTCATATGATCCTGCCTCATCCTAAAGGTGTAAAAACTCTTCTCAACTGATACTTTTTTCTCCCTTCTCCTCCTGTCCAATGAAAAGGAATCATAAATCCCCTGAATTAACCCTGATAGCCAGGATGATTGAGTAGCTCACTATTTTGTTTATTGCTGTTTGCGGTGAAAATTACAGAAATTCTCACCCTTATTTTTGACTGTCGTTTCTGACCGTTATTTTTTACCCTTATATATGACCCTTGAGTATGACCTTAATTTTCACCCGTACTTCTCATGTTAATAATTAAAAATAAATAAAAATACCTCGAAAGGGTTTGTAGATTCTTTCCAGGAGGGATGGAGTGGAAAACATTTTAGGGGGTGCAGGCGATAAATAGGTTTAACACAACTCCTATTTTCCTCCTGAACCCTCGGAATTTGGAAATAACTCGCACGTTCAGGCGGAAACCAGGGGGTCTTTCTGAATGTAAATACACCCTAACTTCATCCTGGTCCTCCTACTCATGATGGGTGTTCAAGGGGGAATTCAGGTCCTAATGTTCGACTCGGGATTTTTTTTCTTCCCAAGCGCAAATATTCCATCCTCATTTTTTTTCTCTCCATTCAGCCCCCTCTCTTTTCTGCGGCCATTCCTCCCTCTTGAACCCTAGCGTCAAGAATCCTTTTCATTGAGTCTCAAACCCATAGGCCCTCACGAGCCCACTCCACAAAGTCGAAATATTTCATTGTTAAAACCTCCGACAAACCAAATAAAATGATTTTCCTCTTTTTTTCCTTATATCACCTTATAACTCGTAAAAAACTTGTTCAAACAATTTCGTGACAATTTCACAATCTCTCCAATAATTCCTCGTCGATCTTTACGACCATTATATTAATGGTTTTTCCTCATTCCGTCGAAATGAAACAATTTTCGACTCAGGAATATTATTTTTTATTCAGGAATAATTTTCCATGTTTGACCATTTGCCAGTGAAAGGACAATAAAATTGCTCCAGTAGTTGCAGTTGGGAATGGAAATTTTGTTATTCAATGAAATTTCTTTTTGTCATCTCTCGGAAACTATTGGCACAAAACCAATGTCATTTCGCTTTTCAATTCGGAATGGGATTTCCCTGTCTCTCTAAGGGTGCGACGCATAGCCTTCAATTCCATGTAGTTCTCAAACGAAAAAAATTTATTTTCAATAAAATAACAATGTTCTTAATTTCGAGATTCCAAAGCAGATTCCAAAGATTCAAAAAGCAGACACATTTTTCAAAAAGTTTTCATTTGTTGGTAATCGAGAGTTTAAGTGAATTGACTTATTTATAATTACTCATTTGAATATTCACTCATTTGGGGGATAATTGCATGAATAATAGTGATTTTCAGTAATTTTCAGTATTTGTCCTACTGAAAAAAATAATAACGACCAAACTACGGCAAAAGACAAACTCTAATTGGTGCCAAAATTTCTTTCATTTTATTGACAATTTTTGGTGAAAATTTCAGATTTAAAAAATTGTTTTTTCAGTAATTCACGATTGAAAAAAAAAACGTTTTCTCGTACAAATTCTGTCAAACTGAAGATAATGCTGTGTATGGCGTTTGAAGGGTTTTTCATATTCTTTGAGTATGCCGAAGGGCGATTTGAGAGCTTGAAAACCCGCAGAAATATTGAGGCTAATTTGAAAAAAAAAAGTTTTTTGACAAAAATGAGCCATTTTCAAAAAATCATAACTCCCTCAATTATCAATATTTTTTTAAATTTTTTCAAAATTTTTATCTCATCGCCATCTTTTCAGAAAAAAATTGAGACAAAAATCATTAGCATCGACTTTTTTGTCCTGCTGATTTGACGTGGATATCTGATTCGATCCAATCACTGATAAAGAAATTTTGGCTAAAATTTCCAGCGCATTTCTTGAAATTTTGCTCACATTATATTTTCACTGAAATTCCAAGAAATTTCATCGTTGAAAATTTATATTTTTATGGAAAAATCAATGGCAACTGCAAATGTCACTTCAATTATTCTCTGAAAATTGAATATCTTTTGAAATTTCAGTCTCTTTCCTAACGGTATGTCGTTTTCAATCAAAATAAGCCTACTACAAAAATAATGTTCCTCAAATGAGGAATATTTACTGCTGCGAAAAATCCCATGTACAATCATCGCTGGAGTTGAAGCAGATACCAAATAGAATAATAAAAGATCGAGTCGAAAATCGAATGGCTTATTGGTGTTATTTCTCTGATGTATGTATTTCAGATAAAAAAAATTATCAATTCGGCGTCGTAAGCAGTGTTTGTCGCGGTTTTATTATCGCCCGAATGGTGCACGTGCCATTGCGCAGTCTCGATTCAGCTCCTTATCGCGTAATCATCAGTAAATCTCCCTATCAAGACAAATATACGGTCTAACACTGTATTTGTTATTGGCGTTATTATCATCATGGCTGACTATTGTTTCACCCGTCAATTTGCAATTCATATTCAATCATTTTGGCCTTTGAAAACCAATAGACAATCCAAATAATTGATAAACAAAACTCGATGAACTTCCATTTTACCCTGAATGTATCAAAATTTTAATTATCAATTCGATAGCGGAGCGAATAAAATACAAAACTCAATGGTGTATTTTAACTGATGATTGACATGAGTCAGTTTATTTCTTCTCCTCCCGCGATGGGTACATCAGGCCAGTGTTGTTTTCAAACACTCGCGATTCGTATTTGCCTTGGCACTGGGCAACCTCTCGTTCTAAGTCTCACATACCTCTGACTCAACAATCTTCACGTTCTCATACTGAAGCCGGTGCAAGGATATGATGATTAAAATAACATTAGAGTGATATTCTTCATTTAGAAACTTCAAACCCATGAATTCTTAAGAAGTAGTTGGAAGCAGATAGGTATTTAACCCTAGTCTGGTCACCTGACGGGAAAATGCGACTTTAGTCACCTTCGCGGGAGAGTGCCGCCGTGTTATTTAGGCTCCAGCGTTGCCGAATCCACTCTACACTTCCCGGCGCGTTTAGCGAGTTCCCAGCAACGTCGCGCAACAGGCAATTTCATTTAACACGGGAAAAAATTGTTCACCTGTTGGAAATAATTTTTTTTTCTCCCAGAAGTAAGGATACAATATTGAAAAAAAATACTAAAATTTTCCAGATAATTCAACTGACGAATTCAATTTTTCTCAAATTTTTCCGATCAACCAGTCGATGGCAAGGTGAATAAAACGACGTGTTGCGGCAATTCCCTCGCATGGTGACCAGTCTAGCGTTATGAATTAGTAAACGATGGTGTATTTCTCCGAGTAAATATATTAATTCTTTTGGGAGCTAAAAACGGCCTGCTATTTATTAATTATTTATCGATTAATTCTAAATTAGTATGGATCACAAACTTTGCTCAATAATATTATTATTCATCCCTGTTGTAATTTTTTTCTTTCGTGAAATGGAATAAAAGGTCCTTTTGTTTTACATTCTTCCCATTGAAATGTATCCTTTTATTCATTATTGAATTCCTCCACGTTATACGCCACTGAAGAAAAGAATTATTGAAGTTATTCATTTTAAAATACAAACAAAAACACAAATGGAAATCGACTGATTGTTCCACAAAGAATATTCCTATACTTTGAAATGTAATGACTGGGCGGGAAGGAAGTCGATAATCTTTATCGGCGAAATGTCATCCTGTTCCCTCGATTTCCCGCAACAAATTACAATAATATCAAAGCGATGGGAGAAAAAAATATCCAAAGAGTGGTTGTCGATTGGTGATAACTCAACAGAGACATTGTATCGTCCAAGGGAGTGAAAATTCTTATCCCGAGTTGTGAGACAGGGGGCGGCCGGCAGCTAAGAGCACATTTTACGGAGAATGCAAAGAGGGATGAAAGAAGCCCAGAACAGAAAGCCAGGATGAGTGAAGAGGGAGAGAGATTGAGGGGATTGACGATTATCGGTACTTGGAATTACAACGGACCAAAGGCGTTGAGCAAACGATTCTTCATCAAGTGGTTGGGGAGATCCAACTTTTGCGTTACCGCACTAGAGTCAAACTTCCATTCTGTTGCCAGTGAGAAGAATACTTATTGAACTTGAAGTGCCATTTTCATCACTTTTAACCACTCTTTAAATATCGAGAATATTGTTCACCCCATTTTATTTTCTCTTACCGGAGATTTTGCGGTAAACGGAAGCCTAATGCATTGGATTTTATGGTTAAAAAGATAGCGGCTATATATATTTTTCACACAATTTTTACGATACTACCGGACAAAAGGGCTAACAGCCGGTTAAGAATGCATAACGCCATGGGAAGAGACGTTAAAAGTAAACATACGACTGCTCTTATCCCCAGCTACTTATGCTAGGTGGGCACTGCAATATATTTATTTTTCTAGCCTCTTAACCACCTAGGAAATTAGCCATGATAAATATAATTCAAGTTTATTTAAGCACTAAAACGGTGTAATAAAATCAGTTGAATATTGGAAATGGCACTCGAGACTGATAGTATCGGCACGAATTAATGTCATTCCATCTACCATAACCCAATGGTTAATAGACGTACGATGATCCGCAATGATGTGTAGTATATAAATACACCAGAAATTCCGAGTAATCAACTCGAATCGTTGACAGTAAAATAGCGAGAAAACGAGAACACTCGATTATCAGTGAGTGTGGGTTTCTCAGCTTCTTCATCGAGTTATTTTTTCACAAACTATCCCTTCCCCCTCAGTGCTTATTTCCACTTATTTCCTTTTCATTCTCATCATACCGTTTACGATCGGTATCCATGTCTTGAGAGTTTATTTTGAGCATGGCACAACGTTGTGGCAAATGGTCTCGCATTCACTTGCCCACATTGAATATGTCTTTGATTTTATTTACCCTACAAACATAAGCGCGCCTCATGTCATTACCGTTGAAAATTACTCACAACTTTACTTGCCACAATTTATACGTATATGTGGCTTTTTTAAGACACCTATCGTCCACTTATAGCATCGCCAATTCTCGTTAAACGATATTAGGATTTATATTGAAATGACACTTCCCATAGCTTATTTAATACTTTTACTGTGTCCCGGGTGCGTTTCACTCGTCGTCGCAGGTTCGTTGGTGTCGCATTCTGTGGAATGAAGGCACGTCCAAAATGTCCCCATCCAAAAATACACATGCGCGACTATTGAACTTTCATATGCAGACATCGAATACTATTCAACTGGATCTTCAATCTATTTTCTGTATTCATCCATACGTCGATCGGCATTTTTTCAGAATGATGAGGATATCCGGATATTATCGAATTAAGCATTGAAACTATGGATGAGAAGAGAAGAGCAACCATATAATGTGATGGTAATTACTGTGGTAATGTGGAATCTGTGGGTATAGCTTAAGTGGAAAATGAGGGGATTGTGCGAGTGAATCAGGGTGATAGGTTAAAAAGTGAATAGCATCTGGTAATACGTCGATCGGTGTTCAACATCCATTGTTGTATTGCCATTGCCATGGTAGTCGTTTTCAGTCTATAGGCGTTTGTTGGTTCAGAGAAGGGGTAAATGTGCGAGGTGATAGAGAGAAAGAGAGAGGAAGAGGGAGAGAGAGTATGCTTTAACCCTCTTGCAATTGCACACGTCCATGTACATGTTGGAGCTATTGTGTCTATTCCATTCATGGAATTATTTGCGTTTTGAATAATCTTGAATAATGAAGATATTAATGTTGTCCTTGAGGATTAGCAGGTGAACTTACCTCTTTATCTTTGGCCTGAAGCTCCTGCTCCAAGTTACTGTTGGGTGTTCTTCTTGGATTACTTTGATCATGACTTGTATCTGTGATCTGTACATTTTGGGACGTCTGCTGTTGTCCCTCAGTCTTAGAATTACCATCAGTCAGCGCGGAAAGCTGCTCCTTCAGCGTGGTTACCTCTTTCTCAGCTAGTGTTGCCCTCTGCAATAACATAAGGAAAGATATTTTTCTTTAGTGAAATTGCTTTGAAATTAACTCGGGTAATGAATGATACATTAATGGCTTTCATTTATTCCAAGGGAAGTAAAGATTAACACAGAGGGTTTATGTCCCACCAAGTAAATTTACGATTAATATGGCGCCAATATGGTCTACGAGACTCAATCGCACTTTAAAATAGCCACTGGTCTTTCGCCACCGTCTTGGAAACAACATTTCGCCCGCAGTCTATGATCACCTCCATCAACAATTCCATCATGAATTCCACAAGCGAAACTTTGCGGTAAATTATATTTACAGCGAATAGTCACAAAACTTGAAATCAATCATAATGCTTCAGAGAGAAATGAGATGAGATTTTCAACGAAAATAGAATTAGGGAGAGGTTATATACGTATATGAGATTGAAGTAGGGTTTCGCGAGGCTATAACTTCAAACACTCAGTTAATTAATTCATATGAAATTCGAATATTTCGGGAACGCCGGAATACCAAAGATAGAAAGAGTCGTAGAATGAAAATAAACATGAAAATAATAAGTGGGTACATTCACCCCTTTGAAAATTACGAATGTTTGCATATGTTTGTCGATCATTATCGGAGGAAGTCGAATGAATATAGAGCTCATGAAGAGACAAAGTGTCAGACGAATGAAAAATGAGAATTGGTCATCAGTTTTGAAATGTCAATCTCGTCCCAAAATTATCAATTATCGTTTATTTTGGTCGTCTTATTCCCAGAACCACTTTGGAATTATTCAATCGATTAAAGGTGCCATTTAATGGACACTATTGGAAAATTCGTCACCAGTTGTCATGGAAGAATGAATCAACTGAATATTGCCGTGATTCACCAGTGTGTCCCACTGATTCGAATGTTCAATATGATCACTCGATTCAGGAGAAAAAAAATCATGAAATTTTAGATTTCACGGAAAATTCAATGCAATTTCACTAGTGATGCCGCAAGAGATTTTAGGAGACAATACTTTGGAGACATGGTTTCGGTCGATGAACGTGGAAATTTTTGGTCTCGTTGTAGACTCGAAATACGTAGTATCGACTTCGAGTTAATTTATCTCACCTCGGTTTCCAGTTTTTCGCGTTTTTACATGTAGAAAATCGAAACGAGACAAAATGAGACAAAACCCGAAATTTTACATTAAAAATACGAAAAACTTGAGACCGAGATAAGATAAATTGACTCGGACTCATTACGAGAGGAGTCGATACTGCGTATGTCGAGACTGAGACGAGACCAAAGATTTTCATGTTTATTGAGATCGACACCATCTTTCCAAAGTATTGTCTCGTAAAGTCTCTCGCGACATCACTAGTCGAATTGCGTTGAATTTTCAGTGAAATCTGAAATTTCAGGATTTTCCCCCTTAAATCGCATTCAGTACCGCTGTCCTGAAAATTCAAGAATATATTTATCAGAATTTTCTGGTTTTCCATTCATTTTCAGGGAAAAATGGAACGGAAATATACAGTTCTGTTTGATTTTTCCCCGAAATTCGGAATTTTCAATGACAAGATTTCCTGAAATTTGAGTAGAATTGGAAGATGATAAAAATTCCCGGAATTTGGCACGGAAACTTCAGACAAAAATTTTGAACAGTGCAGTTGTGTTTATAAAAAAAATTGAAGAAAAATGACGCTGTAGTGCAACGTACAGGTTCGAGCTATAGACTATAAGTAATGTAATGACCCATTGTTTTCCGGCAAAAAGCCTTGACGATGTTATCGATAATTACGGAATAATACGGGGAGCGTAAATAGGTATTTGAGACCTGTAATACGCAGCAATTCCAATTGCGCGGGAGGAACGGATGTGTATCAATAGTGACAGGCTAACATCCTGCACGAGAGTGAATGGAGACCATCAATGAGGCTAAAAATGAATGAAACATTGGTAGAAAATCATCAAATACAATATCGGGAAAAACCCAAAGTTCCTCTCCCCCTTAAAACATTTGTTGAAATCAATGAATGCGCCTCCACGTTTTACTGTCAAATAACCAAACTAATAATTAACGGTAATTTTAATTGACTCCAGATGCCAATTAATGAGTCAAACATATGTAGAATGCATATACATATATAGATCTTGTGGGCCGATTGGAATAATGCTGACTGGAGGGTTTGAGAAGCGCATGTGTTCGTCATTACCAGTTGGACGATGCTAACGTCTATCGTCACTACCACGTGCTGCATCTATGTACCCCGTGATGTGCATAGAAATTATAATATAATTTCCCCACCCCATCTTCTTTATACAACTCTGATGAAATTAATCATTTTCTCATTAATCTTCTAATCAGAATCTAAGAAATACATCAAATTACACGAGTTTCTCGTTATAACAAAGGAAAAATGAGGGAGTTGAAGAAAAAATTGAGAACGATAGGGTTTCGTGACGCTAGACATTAGCCTCCTTATGCAGGGGTCGAGTCGATCATTACTCGGTGCTGGGCTTTTGGCTTTTGGTGCAACTGCAGCTGCGATTCTGATGATCGGACCCAAAAGTTCAAAGTTTTCGACAAATTACTTTGTTCATTTTGCCTTTATTGCTGAAAAAAGAGGAAGAGGAAGCATCAATTTGTGGTGTTCTGAGGTATGAACAGGTGCTATTATGAATTGAGAAAAACGGAATGAGTGATTCCGCGGAGTGTGATATGACGAAGGGTTGGCGTCGCAAGGCGGTGAAAGGAGACGGTGGATCAGTCGGATATGACTACGACAGTGTTATTTTTTTTCGTTATAAATTGAAGGGATGGTGGGTGCGATATTTCAAATTTTCTCATTACACCACCGAGGTGCGAATGATCTTCCACCCCTCCTTCTCCTGCTCCTTTTTCGTCTCCTCGTTTTCTCCATGGCCATCCCTCTTTTTCCTCGTTGTATATAAGCATTATACATGTATATAGATATCTATATCGTAACACAGCACCATTCCCCCGTTTCTGTTAGTACCCCTCAATCACCTCCCTCTCCCTTCACCCCTTCTTCAATCGCCCCACAACAGCCAACAAGAGTGAAACCCCCCCTTGTATTCATTATTAAGATATCGACCGACTGGAGATCTAAAACCACATAAGTGTGAATACCAGAATAATCTGAAATGGTGAGGTGAATAAAGAACAAGGCGAAGGAAAACAAACATATCAGTGGTTACGTGTACTTGTTAGAATCAATCTGGTAATAATTGATCACAGTGGGGTGGAGGTACAGATGGCTCTTTGAGGTTATATATTTTTCAGGGTTTTTTAACCGGTGGGTTTGATAATGGAAGGCGAAGGGGTTGGATCGCATCACTGGCGATATTTAGAGAATGTCAATAGATTGAGGGAGAGAAAGGGTTTTTTTGCGGAGACAAGTCAGTGAACGACAATGCCTCGGGCAATCCACTCTCGATTCCGGGGATGATGGCATTGGATAAAAAATGAAGACCGTCTTTGATGTTCTACTCTGTCTTAATGAAAAATTAAAGCCCCTCCTTAAACATGATTAGACACAAGCACCTCTTTCAAGTACTCTCTTTTCTCTCTCATTTTTTTTCCTACTTTTTTTGTCCTTCACTCAAATTTTTTATTGATGACTTTTTTCTGATTGCCGGTGGAATTTAAGGGGATAATTTGAAAAATGAGCATTCATAAAACTCAGATCACTGACAAATAGATGACATGACAGTGATTCAGATGAGTTTCATCGAGAGGGTACAATGGAGTTGGTAAAATATCAAAATTGATAATACGACTCATCCCCAGATGAACAATGAAAAGATTCGATGTGTGCCACACGGTCGGCTGGAGTGCCCGAGGTGGTGGGGAAGTTTTGGTTGGATGCATATATTCCTATAAAAAAAAAGTTAGAATGAAGTGTATTGTGACAATTTACATGAATCGACGATTCTACTAGGATTTACGCTGCATCACCCGTTTCAATTCAAACCCATGGTCAAACTGACATTCAATCAAATTACTGTTTTGTCATTTCAATTTTGCACGGTCGAATAAATGACAATGCTCCGCAATTCCAGGAGTCAATCATCTTTGTAATCCTTCTGTAGTGCAAGCCAATTGACTCGTGATATTGCAATCAACATTCAATCGGAATTAATCATCATTGTTCCAAGTACACTGAAATGAACAATAAAATAGAAATCCATTGGTGTACATAAAGTCCTACTATAGTAGAATCACAACATCAAGAACAATAAATTTTGATGTAAAATTTTTTTCGTTAAACCTGAAGTGGAAAATTCATACAAGAAAATGGAAATGATGAATGTTCATTGGGAAAATTGAAAAAGGGGGAGGGGTATGAGTTTCCGTATTGGAAAATCTCTACCTTCGGCTTCGTACTGGCACAATGCGAGGGTTATATTTTTATGGGTACGCCGCGGGGTTCTAATGGCACCCCGTGGCAAAAAAAAAGCGAATAGAAAGCAGGGATTTGGGTACAGGCGTCATTGTTTCCGTATACGCGTACCCCACCCACAGTGTTCGCACGGCACTTCATCTCCGCGTGAATCGCCCAGAAAGAGGGAAAAAGACAGAGAACATCTCCAACCCCCGAGTGACCGCAGAGTTCGAACATGGGCGCATCGACGCCGAAAACTACCCCCTTACAACTCTAGGTCTCGTCCTATTGGAGTGCGCCAATTTTTCATCTCTCGCGCCTTTCTCACTCCGCATTCTTTCACACATAGATTACAATATTACCCCCCTCCTCGAGGGTGTGAGCACCACGCCATGATTCTAAGCTACATGAATCCTGGAATACACACCCCCTGTATTTTGCCTCGCGATTCGCACCCCTCCGAGTGCAGGAGTTTTCGGTACATGACTATAACCGAGTACGATGGCAGCTAAACTGATATATGTATGTGTACGCGGTGCCTCTCTGATCGTAACATAAATTTTAATGATTGGTTTGATGAAAATATAAGAATGTTACGATATTTATGATCTCGCGTTATGTTCACCGTTGATCTTGGATTTGTTCAAAGTTTTGGTAACAGAGAACTTTGGAAGAAAAGTTATTTGGCAGTGATCAATGCACCGATAGAAATGATTTCTTCTTACAATGAGAAACCAAATTATTTTTGCCAAATAGGCATTTTTTCAATACCGTATTCCTTCAGTCGAGTCATTCCCGGGCAATCCTCATTAGGTTTCAATTATGTCAATTATATTGCTCTAGAAAATGATGATGTTAGTTATGACCTTGAGTGAACCCCTTAAGTAATTTTCTCTCTATATTATAACGATCCAAATTGACTTCGGGTGATGAAAAATTGGTACTCGAAATTAAAACTTTAAAATTAAGGGTCACAAGAGTCTAAGTAAGGGCTACGAGGGTCAAAATAAAGGTCACAAAGGTTATAATGAGGGTCAAATTAAGGTTCTAAATAAGGTTTATAAGGGTCAGATTAAGGATCACAAAGGGTAGATTAAGGGTCTAAATAAGGATCGCAATATAACTCTTTATATTATAAAAATCTAAATTGATTTCTGATGATGAAAGTGTGGGACATAAGGGTCAGATTAAGGGTCATAAGGGTCAGAATCATATGTGGGTCATATGGGGGTTGGCGAGCGAAGCGAACAGGGGGCGTAGCCCCCTAGTCAACATAAAAAATTGATCGATATTCTTCCCTCTAGAAAATAAGAAATTTAGGAAAAATGAACAATCATTAGAGGAATTCATTCAAGGTCATGTGCATCATGGTCATCTTCTAGAGCAATATGATTATGATAATTGAAACGTAATCAGGCTCACCTGGGCATGACTCGATTGAAGAACTACGATTTAAAAAAAATAAATGCTTCTCTCAAGTAAACGAATATTTGGCACAAGTAATTTTTTTTCTCATCAGAAGTTCTGTTGATTGCCAATGGGCAATTAAAACCAATCATTAGCAAAATTTAAACTTCCTATCTGCCATGTTCATGCAGAACTTCATAAAAAAAATCGAACAATAATGAATGAAAAAAGCCCTATATGTCTACACTTCTCTCTTCACTCTTGTCTCCTCTCCTTATTACTCTCCACCAAATGAAATCGAAAAAGGGTTGGCAAAAGCGACTAAGGGTGTAGAGAAAAGGGGTTGCCTACCCAATTTTGAAATATCCTCCTGCACTTTTGACGCTTCACACTGAAAATCCTTTGATTCCCATCTTTTGGGTATGGAAGGTATAGGATTCGATATAGCCATCCTAAAAAGGGGCTCACCCCCTTTCCACCCATTGGGCTCTCGTCTGCTCTTCCTCTGCCCCTGTTTTCTGACCCCTTTCCCCAGAGGTGGGGAGGGGGTGGCGGTGACTGAAGACACACCGCTGATTGGTACGATAAAAGAGAGAGTGGCTGAGGAGAGAGAAAGGCGGATAGGGGAGAGAAGGGGTAAAACACTAATTAGTTATCAAAGGCCCGAAGAAGGGTTTGGTGACAAAATAGTAGGAGTCCCTTCAAACTATACCAACCACCTCAAATTCCCCCTTCTCTTCTTTATCTCACTTCTATATTCGCACTCGCTTCATCTCAGCCTGACGGTTACAACCCACTGTTTCAGTGGCATCTCTACACCCCCCGGCCCTCCACCCCCTCCTCTATTTCTCTGAACGACTGAACAGTGTCTTAATACTCTTGGGAGTGGCACTGTATTGATTTTCGAATCATTAATTCTACGTCTAATCAGAAATCCGCGTGATATTCCGTACGTGTATGGTGTGATATTCCGTACGTGTATGATGGTGTGAATGAATGTATTAAGGAAGATGGAGAGTTACTTCCGAATAATATGGTGGGGGAGAGAAAATCACATGTCATTGAGTACAACATCAGTGAATGTTTAGTTAGACAACGCCACACGTCAGAATTACCTATTGAGAATTTACAGGCGGTAGAGCCTATGAACGACATCAATTCAACGGTTGACTGATGTGATTTTGACGCCATCTTAATAAATTGCAAAGCCTAATCCTCACTTTATTACGTTATTATTATAATCTGGAAAGGTGTTTGAGATTATTTGCATAGAGCAGACGTCACATTGAGAAGAGAGTGGATTATGGGTCGAATTTTTGATGGTGATTAAATTTTTTCCGTTGTTTGTCGACAAATCAGACGCTATATCTCCGGGATAAATTTTTGGTTGAATGATTTATTGGGCTCTTCTGGCTGAAGAATCCTGGTCGGTTTTTTTCTGGAAATATTCCACAAAAAGATCAAACATGACGATAATGAATATTTATCTGGATGAACGCATTGAGATGCGATTTCTTGGAACCAAATGCCCTTAATATCACGGCAAACGCAATGTTACGGGTAGTGATGCCGCGAGAGACTTTAAGAGACAATCCTTTGGAGAGATGGTCTCGGTCTCAATGAACATGGAAATCTTTAGTCTAGTCCCAGTCTCGAAGTACGCAGTATCGACTTCTCTCGTGATGACTCCGAGTCAATTTATCTCATCTCGGTCTCAAGTTTTTCGTATTTTTAATGTAAAATCTCGTTTCTTGTCTCGCTTTGTCTCGTCTTGATATTCTACATATAAAAAATGCGAAAAACTGGAAACCGAGGTGAGATAGATTGACTCGGAATTATCAGGACAGAAGCCGATACTGCGCATTTCGAGACTGAGACGACACCAATAATTGCCGCGTTCACTGAGACCGAGACAATCCCTCCAAAGTATTGTCTCGTGATGTCTCGTAAAGTCTCTCGCGGCATCACTAGTTACGGGATGGTAATTCATCCTCATTACTTGTAATTCCGTTGTGTCGCAATTAATGAGTAAATTCTACTGACCCTGATGATAATGAAGAAAAAAAGTTTGACTTATTAATCAGGAGATTATTAGTAATTAATTCCTCCTTATAAATGTTCAACTCACATGATTCAACGATTCTCCGATGTACATTACACATTAACATTATAATTATCGTAAATAAAATTGCACCATTATCTACATTCAATATTCATCTGTGTGCGTGAGGTTTCCGGCGATTGCCACGCGTCCACGATTTCTGCTGATTCGGAAAAGCACGCGCTGCGGCAGTTAAGGATATGCGGTGAACAGCCGCGCTCGAGTTTAATAGTGGAAAATTGAAAATTTTCTCAATAATGAAAACTCCCAACGTGGTTAATTCAATTCCCTTAATATCCCTACCTCTTCGTATGAATACAGTATCGACGATTTCGAATATGCAAATTTTAAGCAATGAACAGAACTGAGGATTATACGAACGCTATCTGTGCAAAATATTCAATGTGTTTTTTCAACGTTTTCATTTTTTGTAAAATGATAGAGATAATGGGAATATCTGATGAGGACGTTTATAAATTACAACATATTTATAACGAAATAAATGACGAGCTACTTTAAACCTACTCCGAGCTGAATGATTTACGATATTCTCGATAACGATCAACACGGGAGAGCATTGAGAAGGATGAGTTTGTTTTATTTCATGAAAGTGAAAGAATTCATATCGCAAATATTGATCATTTTACTCCTAAATTACAGATCCGAGTTTCTAAAGTTTCTTTCAAACGTTTAGCACCATACTTTACTCATCAAAAAATCTAACCATTGCATCAAATTGGTCAACATCTTACATTCTTAAACGACCCAATTGAATATCTCTCCGTACACTTGTACCCTTCATCGTCAAATATACTTTCACAATTTGCTAACAAAGTAAACATCACAAAACAAAGAAATGTCAATTTCTCCAGAGCCTAAATGCCAGTGTATATATAGTTTATCTGCTAACCAAATCAATGAGTCAGCGACGCTGATTTTATTACCCATGGAAGTTGGCTATCTAGAAGAAGTGGTGGGGGTGTTAGAGACACGAGGACGTGGCCTGATCAGAATGAAGTCAAAAATGGTTGGCTCGATACAAACACATCGTTGATACCAACACAAAGTACAAGCCATACAAATTTGTAATTACGTCTGAGTGTAAAAAGGAGACAAAAAAATTTTATATACAGATAAGGGAGACACCGCAAGCGTCCAAACGCAGTGTTTGAAATCGTTTGCGGCGAAATCACCCCGCGTGACACAAAATCCAAAGTGGCGGGAGGGTGAGGGG
>NW_021680435.1:1318782-1329951 GCF_001412515.2 Diachasma alloeum | reverse complement strand
GGGGGGGGGGGGGTGTATTAAAAGCGAAGAAGGAAAAAAAACTGTACAGCCATAAACGAAGGGGTAGGCACTATATCGATTTTATCCGTGTTTTAAATTATTACCCGCTCATTGTGCCTCGGCATTCACGACGTGTATAACGCTGTACTGAGAGAGGGGTTCAGCCTTTTTGCATATATCGGTCTTCTCTTTGGCTTGGAAGGGTTGCTTCTGCAGGGGGAACGGGGGGGGGGGTCAACGGGGGGTTATATTAGAGGNGGGGGGTTATATTAGAGGGTTGGGGGTTGAATCCGGAGTTTTTGTTTCAAACGTCCGGAGAAAGAGGGATAAAGAACTGCGGAAAAAGGAGGTAGACGCGATTGTTTCCTCTTGGTTTTTTTCGACTATTTAGGTTACGCTCCGACATTTCACATTATCAATTGACAAATTCAAAAATTACTTGAAATCAAACCCATTAATTATTTGCTACATTTGATTTGACTCTCAATTTTATTATTCTCGTCCTCATTTTGATTCTTTCTTTTGACATCCATCAACAGTAATATGAGTTGGACGTTGAGAGAAGCGAAAATCGTTTCTGTCGAGATTTCAAAAGCCTCTCTCTCGAGGTAGCGGCGTAGGCGTTATGGGGACGTTGGTGGCATCAGTCTCCCCTTTCTGGGGGTGCTGCTGGGTTTACTTGAATCAAAGGGTTGGCGCGTCAGCTCCAGCAGGGGAAGGGGTTAAGGGGAGCAGGGGGATGAAAGAGGGTGAACAAGAGGAAAGGCGACTAGCCTGACTCGCTTAATTATCTTTATCAATCATTAGAAATCCATCCGTCAAAGCTCCCATGATTTTATCGTTCCTACGGTAGCTCCGAAACTTACGCAACACATTCAAATTTCCATTTGGGAAAGACGATTGTAAAGTCAATGAAAAATCCAAAATGATGTGGGTGTGCGTGATCAATCAATGCAATCCCGACGAATTCGTTTGAGCATGAATATTAATGAATCCCTCAGATGTTATCAAAACGTTTTTTGACACATGACCGTGTGATCTTTCCCATGGGCTAATTAAAAATCAGTTTGCATGAAAAAATCCAAATAAAAAAAACAACATTGAATGGGTGTGAAAAGGCGAGAAAAAAATATGTGAGTAGGAATGCAGGGGATGGAGTATCAACAAAGTTGGAAATTAACTTGGGTGATATTTCATTCGGAAATATGAAGAAGACGCTGAATGATGGCAGAGTGGAGAGGTATAAGTGATATAATGTGTCTCCCCCAGTCCTTTACTTAGCTAATTAAGGTTCTCTGCTGTACCAACTGAGTTTTAACTCTGTGGACCATCATCAACGCATCAGTTCATCAAACCGTTCACATCCAAAACCATAGACAGCCCAATCCCTTCATTCCTCTCAACAGTTAATATCACAGAAATTCTGTCATCCTCTGCACAAGTTCCAATATTATTTCACAGGTGTATTAATACATTCATCAATGGGATTAATTTGCGTAATAGGTACTCTGGATATTTTGAATCGAGCTTCATATCTATATTTTCAAAGGATCGTATTTTGGGCTTGAGAAGATGGGGAATCGAAAAGTAGAGGAATGCGCGCGCGTCCACAGGCTCTCCCGAGACGAATCGGCGCAACCCCGTAGGAGTGGTGGAAATTCTGGAGGATAAAGGAAGGAGGGAAAAAAAGAGGCATCAGAGAGGCAAGTAAAAGAGGGTAGAGGGGCTTAAGGGGGCTCCGGGAGGTTTGAGGGAAAAGGGGTTAGCGCAAAGGTCCAGGATAATTACCCACATGGCCTGGCAATACGTATTTCACTTTGATCAAGTCTGTGTTTTTCTTCGTTCGCTTATCAAACCCGGCTAACTCTTCCTCCTGTCTCTCGGCGTTTTTTTTTCACTTTTTTTTGGACTCATCTCTCCTCCAGTTTTCCGCTGTCTCACGTTCCTTTTTCCAACCCCTTACATCACCCAGCACACATAGAGGATGGGTCTTTTGCCTGTTCCACTCTGGGACGTTTTAATTATTTTAATCCAAACCCCCGAGCGTCTAATTTTCAGTCTTGTCCGTGCTCTAATGTCTACAAGAGTCTATAGACATTTGAGATAAAGAGGGATAAAGGGGATATTTTCATTTGTTTCATTTGTCGATTATAATGAATTTGAATGCTCAAGGATTTCTTATTTCAATGGAAAAATCAAAGAATCGTTTCAATTCATAATTCTCTGATTCCCATTATCATTCATTGGTGGGACTCAAATGTATATTGAGTATGATACTTTGCTACTGAATTGAGTATGCATCGTCAGTCGACACCAGTAGGAAGGGGGCGAGTTGGTACCACTCAATACCGATATCCGACATAAACCTCCTCGACTTTAGTATTCCAACTCTTCTGTCTTCTCCCTCCCTCTTTCGCCCTCTTCAATCCATGTCTACATGTTACCACCTATCTACAAACCATACGATGTTAGTGAGTGAAGGCAGGTGCATTCGAGATCTCCTCCAAGAGGTGAAAGAAAATTCGTTAACGACCCGATCTCCAATACCTCTGGCGCCCCCTCTGCCACAGCCTCTTCCTTCTCTTCTTTCATCCAATGACTATCCAACCACCTTTTATATCCCCTATCGATTATTCAACGAGCGCATGGGATGTAATTTAATCAGAGGCTCGATACTCTCTCTCTCCCGCGACTCGAGGCTCGTTACCCCTTCAGTGTATGCATGAGAATGGGGAGGGAGAGGGTGAGAGAGAGGAGTTGGAAAAAAATTGACGACATTCGACGACCACCACAAGTGTTCTAAAAAAAAGAAGGGGCGGAAGGGGTGAAGGTAAAGAAGCAGATACTTCGAGTATGCAATATCTGTTATTTCTCCATTTTTATGTACACGTGATGAATGTACATGAAAATTTTATCGACATTAATGCCAAAGGGCTTCAACCAAAGAGAGTGAGAGTGGGAAGAGTGGAGACGGAGGACACAAACGCGTTTGAAGGATGTCGAGAGTAGCGGTTGTGGTTATATTATTGTTACCTCAAACTTTTGTACCGCTCCTCTTTCTATTAATTATCGAGGATCCAATTTAATGAAGAGCACCAATAATTCTCGGGGCTTTTCTCTTCATTCTGGCCAGTGAATGAAGGACAAAGGGGAGACAAAAAATGAATGAAAAAAAAAAAAAGAAAAAAGTAAAACATTGAAAAAAGAAAAAAGGCTTGAAACTCTGCGGCAAATAAGTTCTTTCACAAGTGTGGGAATTATTTCTAAACGAGCCTAAATACCTCCGCCACCTTTTTTTTTCTCTAATTCGCAATGGGCGAAAAAGCGAAGCAGAGCCATTAAGGACCAGCTAGCTAGTTATACCTCATCATTTTTATTCGATTTTGGGCATTCATCAGGGAGAGCGAGAGAGGGAGACCTCACACAAAATTCATTAACAATGGGAGTTTTAGTTTCTGCGTGAACAGACGAACCAAGAGAGGACCCGATCGCGTAAGACCCCCATAGAAGTGTCATTCAAGCCGGTTGGCATGTACCCACTGAGAAGGGAGTTGGAGGGGTACCACCCGAATAATGCTATTCAAACTCATTGTTCTAATTTGTGCATACGATTAACACCGTACCATCCGGTCTTACCTCCTCTCTCTCTCTTTCGCTCATTGACGCCGACGTTGCTCCCCCCCAACTCAAAACAGGATAGACAGGTAGTGTAGGTCCATGGGCTCTATGAGATGGATTGAGAAGCATGCGCACGATTTTATCCTGACGTATTTAAATATATAGAGCTATGGAGAAACTTGACAATCGCCATTGGGTGTCTCGCGTTATACACACCACCCGCCAACTCCTACACGAAATAGAGGAGGATAGGAGGTAGAGGGGTGACCCGTTGGCCGGCACAAAGCGTGTCAATCTGGATACAAAGAGCGCCATCTGACGCTCAATTAACGAGTTAATGCGGTACCGTTGATAATTAAACAAATACGTTGCAGGGTTTTTTTTTCTTCAAGGGGTTGCATTGGATTGCATTGGATTCAGGTCAGATGTGATGGGTTTTGGTCGATGATCGATGGGAAGGGTATTAACGGACGGTTGAGTTTATTTTTTTTTTACCATTATTTGAGAAAAACTATTCTGATGGAGTTTTTTTTAGTTAACGGCTGGGACAATGCTTCATCATTATTGCATGAAGAAGTGATTAGTACTAATTTAATTCGTAGATTCAATATTTAAATAAAGAACATGTGGCGAGAAATTATTTCTGAACATTTGGCATCGAACTGTTTGGAATAATTATTCGACGCTGATCTATGAAGGTTTTATTAGCTTTATACAGGTATGAATAATTGACGTTCTTGGAGATTTCGAAATTATTGAGGTTTGAACATTTGGAGCCATTGGGGACATTCAACTTCCGTATAGTAATAAGCAGGGCTAAGATTATTTATGCTCCATTCGGTCGGACTCTGAATATTTCTGGAGCTTTTCAATCTCTGTCATCAGAGATTGCATTTGACAAATATTTTTTCAATCCAATGCCTCCCTCCCCCCGCCAAACCCACGGTGTTCGCTCCTGGTGTTTGTACTCATTGTGTCATGATTCCACAGAAATTATTCGCCAAAGCGGAAACGGATGCGTGAAACAAATATGCGCACGCCCCGGGGTTAATGAGTGAAATAGCTAAAGCGTGGATATTTAAGAGGACGTATTTTTCGCTGATTCTCTTTTCATCGACTCAAGTTCCAATCTCCATTCTTATTTCATTCATAAAACAATTTGATTTTTTTTGCGCTTAATTCTCCTCATTCCCAAGCATACACAGTGTGAATAAAAAAAACGGAAGGAGGGAGGGGAGGGAAGGGGTGGTCGTCATCTCAAAACGAACATGATTGTTTTATCGATTTTTTACATGTAATACCAAGATTATTGTTTAGCGAAATGGAGCGACAAGTCAGACTGACAGGAGGGGATAATTATATTACGCGGACAGTGACACGGCATGTGCCTATTCATCAGTCTGGGTTTTTTATATGCCCATGCGATGGTAGTTAGATATTGTGTGAATATTGCCCCGAATGGAATTTGAAAATTTTGAAATTCGAGACAAAATCCCCCGACCCTATTGTTTTTATTTCATTATTCCATTGTATTTGTTTTCTTATTGTCTTTTTTTTTAATGTTGGGCTTTCATTCACTACTTCTGACTCTTTGAAATTCCTTTTCTTTCCCGTGACAAATCAGTGATTGATATGCCCAATGTGAATATAATTGCGTCCATCAATCAATTAGAAATGTTATTCTTTGGGTTTATGTAAATTTTCGGGGTTGAAATTCTGTTACGAAATTATGGTGAGAGTATAGTTGGATATACTACCTATGATTTCTCTCGTTACTTTGGGAATTAAATTGAAGGGAAGACGAGAAGTTACGATTTAGCAAGAAACTCTCATTAAAATTGATGATAAATAATTGGATGCAGGTTTTAGGCGAACTCATTCATTCCGTATCATGAGTGCAATGAAACTTGAATAAAATTTCTGTATTGAAATACTAGCACGTGATTTCATCTTGTCATCTCTATAATCACTAATTGTGGACACTGCTACAAAAAAAAATGAAATTTCATGGACAGTTGACTGCTAATTTTCAGGGCAGTGACACTGAATGGAATGTACGAAAAAATAGCCGAAGGAAAAAATGGCCGGTGAGTAGTAACACGCGTCGTGTGTGGTAACCGATAAAATGACCGTTCATTTTCGGTCATTTTTGCCCCCTACTCCTAAAATAACCGATTATTTTGTCGCCTACCATACACAACACGTGTCACACCCATCGGATATTTTTTCCTTTGGCTATTTTTTCCGCCTACCCACTAAATGCGATTCAAAGGAAAAAAATCATGAAATTTCCGATTTCACTGAAAATTCAATAAAATTCCAGAATTTTAAACAAAAAAGACGAGAATTTCCCAATTTATTTAAATTTCTAATCTAATATGAATATTCAGTGCCAAATTACATGGAATTTTCAGTGCACACAGAAAATTATTTGGTGAATTTTACCAACTAGTTGTTGAAAAAATGAATTACCAACCAGTTGTTGAAATTTAGTTTGTGAAATTTGAGATTTAGTTGGTGAAGTTTAACAACTATTTAATTAAAATTCAGAAAAATTTCTCAATTTCATTCGACAATCATTTGTTAAATTTTCAATAAACGTTAATCGATTTATTTGATGGATCAAATTTAACAAGGAATTGTAGATTATTGAAAAAATATCTTCTAAAGGAAACATTGATCGATTGTCAAGATATAAAAGATTGTGGGATACTTTCCAAATGTATATATGCTCTCACCATCTCGTTTGGTAGTCAAAATTGATTGAATGAATAAATTCTACATTTTAAATAATTAGTTGATAAATTTCACCAACTAGTTGGTGAAATTCACCAAATAATTTTCTCCGTGTGAAATCTGAAATTTCATGATTTTTTCCCGCTAAATCGCATTTAGTGTCACTGTCCTGAAAGTTACCGAATATATTTACCGGATTTTTCTGGTTTTCTACTAATTTTCAGGGAAAAATGAAACTAAAATTTGCAGTTCTCTTCAAGTTTTCCACGAAATTCTGAATTTGCAATGACGAGATTCCTTGAAATTTCAGTGGTAATTAAATTCGATAAAAACTTCGAAAAAGTGTACCGGAAATTTCAGACAAAAATTTCTAACAGTGCAGACACATTTGTGTATGCGAAATTTCCTTTAGCTGCAAACTAGAACTCATGATATTCCGTTCCGAAATCGCTCAATTCCAAGATAATTGCGAAAGTGCAACAACATCACAACCAATTACTCCAATCAAAAGTATTGGTTTCAAATTTCAAAGAAATCAATTTGCATGAATCATCACATCACGTACCAGTTCAAGATAAGAACCTAAAGGGAAATGTAGTAGGCAATATCGCATGTCACACACAACCCAATTGTTTTGACTTGTTTTCTGGACCATAAACAATAATATCGCATTGCCACAACTTATCAGCACCCTCCGATACCCACTATCGACTCAACGAATACAACAAACAAACTTGGCTTCTGTTCCTTCCACTACTCCTCTGGGATTCACTTGGGCCACCGGCACCGGATACCACATATCGAAATTATAATATAAGTCCCACCGCCTACAGACATTCGGCTGCATCTCATTCAAATGTTCACATTATTTCCCCGTTTCGCTATAACTATCTTTCGTACTCATTGTTCCACTCAAATTATCACGTTCTTCGTAATCAATCGGCCACCCCGTCCATTCTTCCGGTTACACATGTTATTTATCTCTAGTCGATACGTTGAATTCCAATCTGTATCGCACCGAAAAATGCATAACAAAATGAGTGGTGGTTTAGTAATTCAATAACAAAAAAAACATTGATTTAACAGTCGTAATCGAGTGATTGAATGAGACATTGAGTGTCTGTGGGTGGTAGAGCCATCAGATGAGTCAAACGGAAGTGAATCAAATGATCATAGCAATTGATCACTTGATATTATCAATTTTTTTCAAGCCCTCATCCGTTTATGTAACGTCTCCAATCATTTTTTTCCCCCTCAAGAAATCTTACTCATGATCAAAATGTTTTTAATGTACCTGAGATAATGGAAAGTAGGTTTACAACGTATCGTTAAAATTTATGATCAGATGAACGCAAGTAACACCTAATACCATAGCTATTATTATCGGGTTATTACACTTAATCATCGAAAAATACACGAAAAAAGGATAACTTTAGATTTGTCAAAAGTTTATTTCAGGAAATGTTGAATTGAAATATCGACTTCAAGTGTCAGGTGCAGAACAATTTCCAGCACCACACGTGTTTTCCGTTCCACCTACAACCGACGAACTGCCGTCAGGGGTATTGGCTCAGCTCGAAAATTGAATAGGAGTAAGTAAAAAAACATTTGACAACCAATTATAAATTTTCAATATGCCATGAGCAAGAATCCGTCCACGACAATGAACACTTGGATCATTTTTAGTGAAACGAGAATGCCTGGATAGATGTAGTTGACACAATCAATCATACTACAAATATAGAAAACCCATAGAAACGAAAAAAAAACGGAAGCGTTGAAAGTGTGTTTGAAATGGGGGACTGTTTAATTTTAACTCTGAAATCAGCTGAACGAGTTGTTTGAGAAAAATTGTTGGATTCGTGCAATGTTCGATGGATACCAGACAACCGGGAGAGATTGGGTCCTCATTCTGGGTCTCACAGACGCTACGACGCTCAACGTAGCGAGAGAGATGGAATAACCATGGGCAGACATCTGTTTGACATCCCTGTTTGTCAAGGCGTGACTCGGCACTTGCGTTACAAAACATTATCTCAATTTTATTCCTTTTATTTCTTCCACGCGTCGCTCACGAGGAGTAGAGGGGAAAAATCTTTCTAAAACTGCAGTTAAACGATCTACTCGAAAATCCTGCGATCGTCGTATGATCGATCTATGAACTCCCGAGCTCATAGGAAGCCAATTACCCGTGTGATTCGAAGACAATTGAGGTGCTAGAGGTGAGGTAACAATTCGTAAGAATAAAGGAGGGTGTTGCAGATGTCGAAAGAGATGTATCATCGTTCCCGATCGAGAGGTCTGATGTCTTTTGAACCGGAAACTCAATGTACTTTAGCATTCGCAAGGAAAAAAAACGGAAGTTATTGAAGAGTTATAAAAAGTTTTTTTCTACAAAAAGTTGACACAAAGTCAGGGGAAGCATCTGTTCCATCAGAGCTTTTTCAGAGTTTTATTGACGTTCAATCTTCCAAAAACATCGGAATAATTACCCTTCTTTCTTAGAGATTTTAAAGATTAAGAAAATGCCTTAACACATGGCTCCAACACTCTTGAGAAAACATCGGCCACTCGTATCTGGCACTCCAAGATTGAATTCCCATATTCCCTTTTTTTTCAGTGTTCCCGCCCGAAAAATCCACACAAGAGTGAAAGACAAACCAATAAAAAGAACTGGAGTATACGAAGCGACATGCTGCAGCTGAGACGTATCGGTTGCACGTGGCATCTTCGAACCACAGTCGCCGTTTCGATCGTTCGTCTAAGCCATTTCCTTTTTCGCCCTCTCCTCCTCTACCCCGTCATTTATATTGCCCTGCATCACTCGCGACGGTTTTCTTATATTTTTCTTTAACTCCTCTCCTCTCCTCTCCTCTCTATTCTCTTTGCCCCCCTCTTCAATCCAAAAACTAGCGTCTCACCCTCATTCAAGAGTCCTGTATACGTGTGTGCGTGTGTTTTTTTTTCACTTCTTTTTCTCATCTCCCTCTTTCCTGTCCGCACTCAGAGACTCGGGTCTTGTCGTTGTATACCCGTGTATCTAAAAATATTTTTATGGCGCCCCCGCTGTGATCCCTTTTGACTTCTCGGTGTTATACTGCTTCTGTTTTGAAGGCTTCACATGGCACGGAATTCTGATACTTGGCATATTAAAATATACAATTTTATCAATTAATATGGCGATTAGAAGGAAACTAGAATAAATTAGAACTTTGACACGGGCCGCGCTTCGCGCGCGCATTAGTAATATCGCGAGACATTTCACGAGAGATAACGAAACAATACTTTGGAGGGATTGTCTGGGTCTCAGTGAACACGAAAATTTTTGGTCTCGTTTGTCGTGGAGAACGCCGTGTCGACTTCTTTCGTGATGAGTCCGAGTCAACTCATGTCATCTCGATTTTCTACATATAAAAAATACGAAAAACTCGAAACCGAGATGAGACAAACCGAAACAAAAACCGATATTTTACATTAAAAAACACAAAAAACGTGGGACCAAAATGAGATAAATTGACTCGGAGTCATCATGAGAGGAGTCGATACTGCGTATTTTGAGACTGAGACGAGAGCAAAGATTTCTATGTTCATTGAGACCGAAATCATCTCCCCGAAGTTTAGTCTCGTAAAATCTCTCGCCGCATCACTAGCGCGCATACTCAAGTTAGTGGTTCATTGTATTTTTTATCTTTTCATTTATTTTTGAAAATAATAAAAGTAACAATAAGCAATGAAAGGAACATGTAATTTAATGTCACATTTCTACCATGACTTTTTACAGCTACAATTATACTATTTCACACTAAATAATTGCTTCATGTCGCCAGATAGTTAAATTGCTCCATAAAGTATCCAGAAGAGAGTCCATTCATTAGTTAATCTTCGCTGAAGATCCTAGATTATACAAATCTTTTTTTGTCTCTTTGAAAGAAGATATTTTTCGAAGATTTATTCATTTTTTTCAATTTTCAATTTTGTTTATTATACATATATCCACTTTTAAGAAATCCAGTGTGAGTGTAGCGATTTTTGAAGCTTATATTTCGTTTATCAAGTAATGTAATATGATGTCTATGTATATTTTTTGATGTACTGTAATCTTTTGTTTACAGTAATTGTAAAAAAAGAAATTAATTTCTTATGGTAATAAAAAAATTTATAGTTTTGTAATAATATATATCGTCGCATTAAAATCAAAGGGGCGTAAATGCCAAAAAAACCATTTTAAAAGTGAAAGGGGCGTATGTTCCGAATTCCTGTTTTTTCGGTTTTTCATGGAATTTCTGACCAAAAATTGGAAAAAAAAAATCTAGGAAAAAGGCGTAATTGCTATATTTCAACGGGAAAGGGGCGTATCTCCACACTTACGCCCGTTTCATTTCATTCAAAAAATGACACTTACGCCCTTTTTACATTATGTGTTGTGCACTTCGGATGACACATTTCATGTTGAAATAAAACGAAAAGGGCGTAAGTCCCACATACGCCTCTCTCTCATTATATCTTAGGTCTACTCGCGATAATGAGTTTTATATTGTTATATCAACATAAAACGCTTTAACTATTTTCTTCTTCCTTTATGGTCTCATTTTCTTCCGAAGTGTTCAAAGCAGTCACGACTCGAAATTTCATACAGATAATTTCCTGAAATTCGCAGTCATAATTTAAAAAAATGAAATAAATTAATGAATGAAATCGAATAAATTTAGAAGAAAATTTTAGAAAATTTTAGTTTAGTTACTGATATTTCTCATGAAATTGTTTCATTCAAGCAAAAAATCAAAGGGAAATAATTTGAACATTCATGATGAGAGG
>NW_021680435.1:1292501-1316949 GCF_001412515.2 Diachasma alloeum | reverse complement strand
AGAAAATTTTAGTTTAGTTACTGATATTTCTCATGAAATTGTTTCATTCAAGCAAAAAATCAAAGGGAAATAATTTGAACATTCATGATGAGAGGGAGGGAGGGGAGGTTAATGTAGAATCAAATATTATTTATTATTAGGGCTGTAGTGCATGTGATTCCGTTTATACTTGATGAATCAATAGGAACGAACAGTAACAAATGAAGGGACATATATATTGGAGTTACGCCCCTCTGTGATTATTGCTTCAAAAACAAAGGGACGTATGTGCCTGAGTTACGCCCCTTTGGAATTATTCATTCTCAATATGAGCTAGAAAAGAAACAAAAAGTATAAAAAGAAAGAGGCGTATGTGCTGGAGATACGCCCCTTCAGTACTTGCTAGTCGGACTTACGTCCATTTGCCACTTCAGAAATTTGTCCACGAAAAACCTTTCATAAGTTGAGAAAACTCCATTTCGAAGGAAAAAAAAACATACGCCCCTTTGGTATTAAGAGAAAAAAAAAATCTCAGAGAAATGGCACTTACGCCCCTTTGATTTTAATGCGACGATATATATGATAGTATATATGTATCTAGTACATAATATATGCCTAAAAATAAAAAGCAATGCAAAAATCAAAAGAGAAACGAAGAAGATGAAGAGGATTAGATGATTGCAAATAACTTATTCAACAATTAAATTCTCATTGTGAAACACTTTGTTGAAATCATTCATTTTTCCTGCATTAATTTTTAGATAAAAATTAATGATAGTGAGACACCCGTGGAAAATAATACACGCGCGACGCACGCGTCATGTTCTAGTCTAGTATAATAAAAAAAACATTCTGAAGATGTTTTTACAAAGAAATATAAAAGAAAAGATTTGTATAATTTAGGATCTTAAGCAGAGATTATCCTTATTCCTAGGCTTAAGGTTACCCCTGGCGAAATAGATTGCTAACAAAAAACGTAAAACCAATTTTTAAATAGAGGAAAATGGCTTGATGATTGTCCACTTGTCAAAATACGAAACAATAAAAATTTGGAATCAATCGCGAAATCATAATTTCAATGACTGCGAAGAACAATGAAATTCCATGTATAATCATATCATTACTCATGCTATCTTACCATGGCCTCAAATTGCCAGGACCATCCACCAGCTGTCCCCCTGATCCCCTCTCGCGCTGGACAGTGGCTCTTACCAACTCAATGGTTACCCCCTCTTCTCATCTAAAAACCCCGCACGTACATCGCAAATCGTATAAAACACTGCAGGCCGTGAGATAAACGAATCTTGATAATAAAATCCTCCATCATTGGTTGCCTAAAGCCCCCCCCCCCTCCATGCCTCCCATCAAGCCTACTCGCGCAATAAAATAAATGAACTTTTAGCATATTATCCCTCACCAACAATGCAAAATTCTCTATTTGTCCATCATAAACACACAAAGCCGAAACTCCACGGGATTCTGCGATATTCTTCTCCAAGCATATTTATATCCCCAGCATCTTGGTATTCTCATTGCACGTTTTATCCATATTATATCACTCCGTCTCACTTTTGTCCGCTCATAATGTTCCGCGAGAGGAACAAGACGAAAAGACGGTGGAAGGCCAGACTCTCCTCTTTCTCATACTGCTGGCCCCCGGCAACTCGAGTGTATAAAATTCACCGTAGGTTGTGTTGGATGGAGAAGGACTCAGTCGACCCCGGAGAAGTGAGCGGGGTCCTGGAGTTCGATGCCTCCTGATGTTAAAGAAAGACAGATAGAGACACTGTACCCAACTGAGTAGGGACGGGATAACGCCAAGCCAGGGTAACCGCCTACTTTTTTAAACCACGCCTACTCTTCATTCTATACATACATTCTAACCAATATTATATATTGGTTTGGCACGTTATGTATGTAGAGAGATACCGAGAAAATGATTACCGACGGTTATGCATACTTGGCGCAAAGACAAATCGTGAAAATAATATGATTGATCTTCATGATTCTCTTGTTTCCCTCTCCCTTTTATTATTCTCATTGTCATTAGTCATGTCTTTTTCATGTCTTTTTCTGTATTTCCGAGATAATTTGCCTGTTCAGAGTCTCCATCGCTATGCATTGGAATTAACGAAGACATCGAATGTTATCACCAGATCACTGGTAACGAAAAAAACATCACGTGCAGTATAAGAAATATGGATGACTTATCACGATATGGAACGTGATACCGTCTGGCAAATCGAAGTTCTTACGTAAAACCGATCGTACTAATGCTACTTTGTAGATGACACTGTGCTATTACAATAAGAAATAATGAAATTACGCGTTTCCTGCTCGAGTACTTATTGCCTTTTGAAATCCATCATTCATCATACATTGTACAGTGGCACTGAAGAAATATCAAAGGCTGAAGAATAAGAGGATGATAAAAAAGAGGAGAAAAAACAGATGACTTCCGCTTCGTACTGGGAGGTTGTTTGAAAAAATAAATAAATAAAGCGTGAGAATGTTAAACGATTTCTGTTCCTTCGGCTTTTTTTTAAACTATCAGTAGCCTCAAATCTACTAGTGTGGAGGAACGATGAGGGTAAGCAAAAGGTTGATGTTTACATATGGTACATGGGTTGTTATATGTTTACGTTTGAGCGTAAAGTGGCCAACCCCCTTGACGTCTATGACCATGACCACCTAAAATCCCTCAATACACCTATCTGTGTTGGAGATGTGCAGGCCTTGGGGCACTCTCTCGCTCTCTCTCTCTCTATCTCTTTCTCTCTCTCTGCCTGTTAAAACCGACCTACAAGCGTAAACACGTGCACTAGGTATACTACAGTCGCGCGCAACACGCGGTAGTGGGCGCGCGTGGAACGCGAGACTCTCGCCCCATTGATGCACACAAATACAACTTCTCCGTCACACGGTTAACGTAAACGCGCTCGTAAACGATATTCATATTTACCCCTTTTGATGGAGAAAAATGCGGAACAGTCTGTTGTCAAATCCAGATCGGTTCCAAATATTTGTTTTTATGATTGAAGTAACGATTTTGAAATATTTCTGTGAAGGCAGTGCGTTCGGAGGAGAATGTCGATGAATCGTTGCAATAGGTCATTAACTTGTCCGTAATGAAGATCCTCTGGTATTTTTTTATAAGTCTCTTGTGTCAGGAGATACTTGCACGCTGATAGAACGATTTTTTTTGGGGTTGATGTGAATTTTTAACTGTTAACATCATTCACTAGTAGTGAACGGTGGTCTTAAGGGGTAACCGAAGGCCACCGCTCCTCGAAATTTTCAAAGAAATTTTCTGCTCAAAGTTATTAATATTTTTACGCCCAACGCACATTGATCGTCATCATCGCCTCCTGGAGATTAATGTGATTTTATTTGTAAAAATATCGATCACTTTCGGCAGGAAATTTGTTCAAAAATTGGGAAAATTAGGGGCATTCTGTTACCCCTTAAGGTATATCCAAAGACAATACCACCCAAAAGTTAGTCCTTACGGTTTTCCGGTTTTTCTATCCTCATATGTTGTCGATGAAGGCAACAGTAACTGTTTGGAATCAAATAAGACATTATTTGTTAATTAATTGTGTGAAGAAAATAAGAAATGATTTCGGGAAATTTCCATTTTTTAGAGTAGAATATTACAGAAATTGTGTACTATAAAATTTTACAAAAAGAAAATCGCCGTATTCGGAATTTATTAATCTACTACGGATTCGTTTTTTGAGAACATCGTAAGGACTGTTTTCTGATAAGATGGAAAAATCGAGTTGGGACCCATAACCCCCGTTTGGTCTATGACTCCCGTGCTAGAAGCCCGCATTTCATAATTTATTATTTCTTAAATTGTGTAGTACAATTAGATAGAATTTTTTCAAAACCTGGCGAATATTATAAACATTATCTATGGAAAATATTGCGACAATTGTAAGAAAAACCTGTTTTCTAGGGATATACATTAATAGGTAAAACGTCTCGTTAATACCAACTGAATCCTTCGAATGTTTTTTATCAGTGCAGGACAATCTGGAAATCGCTTGTAAACTCGCAACAAAATGGCAAAAAATTGACCTTTAAGTATTCCGAATACCATTTGTCTTCAAGTTCGAAGCCCAAAGATATATTCATTCGCAATGGCCGCAGTGTGCAGTGAAGCATATATCCTTGCCGACCTCCGTGCAATAATCACACGTCAGAATGCATCAGGCAACGGATCGAGGCCTCTCCTCTTCATTCTTTTTGTTCCTCACTCCCTCCTTTATCCATTTACAGCCACTGGCCTCCTCAGCCATGTCCATCCGCAGATGGTGGATTTTGAGCCATCATCATGAACTTGAAATCAGAGGAACTAACGAATCAAGAACCAACAGAAGAAATCTCACTCGCCGATGCATTTGACCGATTTCTCAATATTTCATGGGCTCACATTATTTGAGATGGTAAACTAATCCCGTCATAATGATCCCCCTGATACCCGACTGTCGACTCCTGACAGGTCGAAAGCTAAACAGCTGAGAGGAAGCTAAGAGGGTTAATCCTGGAGTATTAGGTTAGAATTGAGGTGCGACGTGTCTTCCTGCGCGTTGGAGCCATAATTAGGGATTAGTCACTTGATCTCCAATAAATAACCAATGACGCATCACCATCGTTTGAAAAATCCTAAAGAATGACCTTGCCAAATTCAATCTAGTGTGTTTAGAATGGATTGTCCAATTATCTTGACAAATCTTTTTGAAAATTTAATGAGCCAATGAAGGGTAATGTGTTCTTCAAAATGTACTAGTTTGCAAGATCTTTTCAAAATAATTCAGTATTAAAATTTTCAATTAATCGTCTGAAGGCAAAATCAAAATGAATGATTTCAGATTAATAATCTCCAACGTGTGACGCTGCAAAAACCACGCCAAATGACGTAATAATACTGAAATCAATTTCACAAATCCCTCAGTACAGTTAAAATTGATTCGCCATCTTCCTCAAGCAATTGGACTCTACACGGGTATTGCATTAGGTAAGCCACATCAAACCATAATATATCAGAAATACTCCTCAACGCTCTGATAATGATCCTCGTACTCTCGATCTTCGAATCGGCACTTGCTGTGTAATGGGATATTACCGCGATTAACAATAAGAAAAATCATCAAATTGCATGAATGAATATTTCCGGCTTCTAGTAATTATTCTCCACGTGGTATACCGTAACCTGCTCTCAAGCGTCTCCCAGTATTCTCCCAAAGTATCAATTTAACACCGTAAAGACGCTCCAAAGATTATCAGTTTTACATAGACTTAAATGCCCCCCTCTCGTGCATCTGCCGTAGGTAAACTTCATCAATATTCACCCCCTTAAGCCGCCAAGAAACTCGCTCTAAGTGAACGCGTTCACGCGTGCACAAATCGCGTCCCGGGGTCACCCTTGAAAAAAAAAAAAGACTGGTGAGAAGGAATAAAGAGGAGCTCACTTGGCCGCCATCGAGTCCGAATGGGTTTCACCACCTCCTTCAACAACTTCTCACCATCCGCATGTCCTGTACCCGCTGGAAATCCCCAGGACTCCTCTCGTTGTAAATCCAATTAGCGACGAGACTTTCAAGTGGCTCCCAAACACTCTCCAATCCTTGAAGTTCCAGTTCCTTCTGGGGTTAAGGACTTGGATATTTTTTCATCCTCTCCATCCCCCGCACTCATCCCACCCATCCCTTTAACTCGGAACCAAATGATCATTTCACTTTTAACGTTATCTTCAAGACAAAGCAACAACGAAATTTCGGTTAGTGATGCCGCGAGACATTTCGCGAGACATCACAAGACAATACTTTGGAACGATCGTCTGGGTTTCAGTGAAAACGGAAATTTTTTATCTCATGTGAGTCTTGAAATACGCAGAATCGACTCCGAGTCGATTTATCTCATCCCCGTTGTCAGGTTTTCGCGTTCTTTATGTGTAGAAAACCGAGACGAGACAAATTGAGGCAAAAACCACATTTTACATTAAAAAACACGAAAAACTTGAGACCGAGATGAGATAAATTGACTCAGAGTCATCACAAGAGGAGTCGATACTGCGTATTTCAAGACTGAGACGAGAACAAAGATTTCCATGTTCTCTGAGACCGGGATCATCTCTCCAAAGTTCTGTCTCGTAAAGTGTCTCGTGGCATCACTCATTTCGGTTGTCATTACATCTGCGATTTTTTGTGTGGCTTCAACAACTAACATAAAAACCGCATATGTTCAGATATGAATTCACATTTGCATAGATCCCAAACGCTTTGTGCCGAGGGTGTCCTCCAGCATGTCGTGGATACGGCAATAGGTAATGCGTATCTGCATATCGGGTGACGTTGGAAAATTAGGCGTGTACGAATGGCCCCTGTTCCCCTCCCCGTCCATCCCTGACGCTTACTTCCTTCACACCAAGAGGGGTCTTTGCCCAAAAAAAAAAAAACGTACGTGCAACGACAAAGAAGGTAACCTCCCTCGAACAGAGCAGCAAAATATAGCCCAAGGTGGTTTTGATATATTACGAAGTAGAACTACTATTGGGCGAATTCGATTCAAGGGTCCGGTAGCTGTTAATTTATAAAGACCGTTCAGTCGTTTTTTTTCACTGTTATTTTGAAACCGATAGAAGGGTGTGACTCAACCCCAAACCCCTCTTATCCGGGCGCATGAATCAGTAATAAAATATACGCGAGAGTTTCACACGATTAAAAATTCACGACTCCAAAATAAAGTCGGCCAAAAAAAATGTCTTTCATGTACAATCCATTTGACGTATCGTCCCATATATCCCAGACTACGTTCATCCTGTCAGAGTGATTAGACGAAAAATCAGTGAATTAACATTTTATGAACACTCAGCAATATCTCAATCTCCAGAAAACTTATTCTCGTTCTCGTCTACTAGGCCCCTGTTCACACCGTTCAAAGTGGTTATATACCATTGTAACCGGATGTACGGTTGAAGAAGTTTGTATATTCCTTATCCCGAATGAGTGAAAACCCGTCGGCGGCCAGACAAACGTCGCGCTATAATGTACAACCATCGTTCATGTCCCGAAACGGACGGTCCAAGGACATCAGAAAGGGGTTGCCCATCCATTGTTCATAGATTTGGCCAGTGGAATTGAATCATGAGAATCAATTTCTCTCTCCTCTCCTATCTCCCCAGAGTTCAAACAATGAGATCTTGATTGTCAATGGTCAAACTTCATCCCTGAACACGAGAAGGATGAATCAAAGATGAAAGAATTGAAATTGGCTGAGTGAAGGATCGATAAAGCCACAATTTTCAACAACTCTGCTTCTTCAGCAGTGAAATAGATACGTGTGAACGTTCGGTTGCTTAATAACCCGTATACTCACTCACCCTCAACTTGGGATGATCCTATATGTGTGCGTCTGTGTGTTTGTATGTGTTTTAACGGTTGTAATGGAGACTGTGGTGAATCGAAGACGAGCCTACATGTTCATCCACTAATGCTACTTCAACCTCGTGTGTCTGCAGGATTCATATAGGTAATGGATGGTACGTTACAATTACACAGTTGCGGGCGTATACGCTGTTCCTCGATTCTAATTGCGAGGAGTCCCGGACAATTAGAAAGTGGTTTAATTGAAAGCATTTCGCAAGGACGATTACGATACATCGACGTGGGCCTGAGTGAATACAGAAGTGAAGCATTTGACTTTGTTTATTATTTTTACATTCAGCTTTATCAATTTGTCTAGTTTATTGAGGGCCAGCGACTCATTATGATGCACGGAAAATTATATTCAATCTTTTGAAAGAATGTAAATATGGAAGGCAGAATTAGCAATCATCAATAATGTTCAAAAACATTTCTCACATACACAAATGCGTGTTTGTAATCGCTTTACGATTCCCACCAACGAGAGAGGCGCAACGCTCAAGGGGGCTCTTATCTTTGACTACTTTCCCCGGTGATTTGAGCCTCAATACACACAACCCGGGTGTTTTGTGCAGCACCGATTGGTGCCTGGGTATTGGATTTGTGAGTTGTTTTCATGGAGTACAATGATGGTCGCTATTGAACAATTCTCGACGATTCGATGGGGGCCGGAATGGATCGAAATAGAGTGTAATGGGTTGATAAGAATTGATAAGGATTGGTTGAGTGTTATTACTGTAGTTGTCTGTTGGCAGTTGATTTTTCGATAAAGTGTCAAGAATATTCCTTCGTAATTCATCAATTTTTTTTTACAAAAAAAAAACACGACCTTTGTGGTAAATCGACGAATTACCTACATAAAATAGAGAAGAAATGAGAGTTATCAAAAGTATTAGAGGGGCGGGGAGAGAGACAAGTGGAGATAACTATTTTGGGGTAATCGGACGGTGCAATACACCAATCGTCCTCTGTCTCCGTTGTAATCTGATTGTGTATTGACGTCAATTTTATTGCGCGAGCTCAATAGTATTTTCTTTTAAATGTATTGCATTGATTGATTTGATAACTATTAATTGCATAGGTTTAAGATAGGTGAGAGCGATCTGGAATGAAATGAATCCAGATAACGATAAGTATATTTGTAAGAATAATTATATGTTGAACTGTTTTCGACAATTGGATTAGCCTTTTCTAAGAAGTAGTGGTTTATAAATTGATATCAAAAGTTTCTGAAATTCTATTGTCGGTATGTTTGGGAACATTTGTGTGAATTTTTCCAAGTTATTACTCCTCTCCTTCTATTTGTATTTACTATTGGTATTTCTGAAAAATGTTCAATTCAATTTCAATATTATTGTAACGATTTATTTGTGAAATTATAAATTGATTTCGTGTCTTTTTGGATCCTTTCAGTTGCGTCTGATTGAAGTAATATGATGAATTTTGTATCTGAAGCTTTGTTCGTGATATTTAAATATTTGCTCGTGATTTTGAGATAATTCTTGATCGAATTCTTTCTTGACAAAATTTGAGGTAATGTCAATTTGATTATTAAAATTTATTCGGTGATTTTTGCTATTTTATTAGTTATAAACTTTATTACCATTGTTGTATCATTTTTTATTTGAAAAAGTTTTAAATCCATTGGGAGTCATTTCGTGAATATCAACTTTGGCAAGCATAAGAACATTACACATTGTTCCTTGAAAGGATCCTGTACTGCATTCTTATCTCCCCATTTGCTAATTCTCTCAGTATCCTCATCCTCGTGCTAATGGTGAAAAACCTTGTACAGTGTCTAGAGGACTCAGGTCTATGTAATACCCCATATACAGCACGAAGGTTGCTACAGATCGCGTGCACTTTGGATTTGTGACAGGTGGAACGTGTTTTGGTGGTTGGTGTTGTTGGAGAACGTTTGGATAGTCCTTCAGCGTCAGACTGGAAGGGAAGGTGTGAAATCAGTTAGAATTAGGGAGTACTTTTGCCACCATTCGAAATTGGTTAAAGCTATTTGAGACGTTAGTTAGGCGGACACGGGACGGCCATATCAGTGGCCATTGGATTCCGTAATTCAGCGTAGTCGTTAATGAATTAATCCTGTTTTAGAAGATTAACACGTTGATCCCCAGGACGTCTGAGTGGCTTTTGCATTTAGCCAACTGTCCCGTGTCGTTTCGTTGGATTTTTGTAACAGTACGTGAATGGGATATGGAAACTTCCGCCACCGGACATTAACTGAAGTACGATTCATTAACGAGTTACGCTTTTGGTTGTTACCTACCCAACTTTTGCACACCAGCGTACCCCCGATGTAAAATCATCAGGCTTTAAATTTACGTATGTGCTCGCCAGGGATTGCGATCCGGTCCTATAAAGTGATGACGCAACAGGGTACCAGCGAAGCCCATGCGGACCCCAATAGGTTGAGATGAGAGCCATTGTATGGCAATCTTATAATTTAGACAATCACCGATCAATTGAATGGGCCTTTACTACTGCCTATGAAACATGCAGTGAACGTACGAAGCACCAAAGCCAACGCACAAACCAAGCGCACGAAAACCCAACGGGAATGATGAATGAATGAAGGGACAAGAACGAATGAATGGACAGATAGTTGGCTCTGGCTTTAAACGTTCGTAAATAACCCCCCTTGGCCGCCTTCATTCAATTACTTTCAATCGCTTCGAGCCAATAGATACAATTTAAAAATACAAAGTTAAACTACGATGCACACTTGACAAACATCTCCTCAATAATCGAGGAAAAAAAAAGAAATAAAGGAGATTGAACGGAGTTGAGTTGAATCAGTGGATTGAGTTGTTTGTTCAAAATTCATTCGGATTAAAGATCATCAGTCAAACATTGATCAATTCAGGTGCTAAAGTTTGTAGACTTTTTGGTGGATTTAGTCAAACTGGGGCTGCTGTGTGTACACTAAATTCAACGAATAAACATAGAATGAAGAGGAAAAATGGACAAAAAAGGGTGGGGGGGAGGAGGAGGAAAAGTGTGGGGGGGGAGGGGGAAGAGTGAACTGGAAACGTGAACCGGCGCCCTCGACGCGTCGACTGTAATGGACAGCGATTGGTACAGATGGCCTATGCGCGCATATACGCCGTCGCGTCACGTCCGGATGAATTTACATGCTTAAAACGATAGTGACCAAAGAGGAGGGACATGGAGGCGAGTTTCCAACTTCCGAGTCTCATCGATCTTCCACTGTTGATCGACGTGTGTCACGTTATCTTTTCCGTCAGTTATCTCGAACAAATTATCAATGCGAAAGGCCATGAAAATCCTCTCAATTTCAATGATAATTTCCGCTCCGCTCATTTCAGATATTCAAATTTCAAGGAAAAATTATATGATATTATTGACGACGTGACATATCCGGCTAGTTGTCAAAGTCAATAGGATTTCCTCGGTGCCCGCAAAATGAACGGACGTGAATCGATGGTGATGAGGGAAAAAAAAGAAGAAAGGAGGCAGGGGGTGGGCAGAGTGTTATATTCTCTCACTCAGAATAATAGAGAGAGACAAAAAAAAAGAGAGAATAGAAAAAAAATGAGACCGCGCGCCACGCGCTATCGGCGAAAGAGCGGAGACCGTTAGCCACGCTCGACCGCTGTTCACTTCCGCTTTTTGGTGGCCTTATCAATCGGTCGTTCCGTTCGCTCGTTTTTGGACCTTTTAATTGCCACACATATTTCCATGTACATATATGGGTTTTATTTATATTTCCGTGGAATTCAATGAACGTCACAAAGTCCCCCTCTGTTCTCCCCTTTCCCCGCACTTGACCCCCTTTAAAAATGTTCAAAATTCTTTTTACGAGTGTTGAGTCATACTTGTGTGCTTAATATATTGACGGAGCACTAAAATTTAAAAATAGGACGACCATTCTTTCTTTCCCCAAATCACGGCGTTATTTTCCGATTTAAGCGATGAAATATCTTTCAATTAAAATATGAAAAATCTGATACTGTGCTATTGATCGATTTTATTATTATGGCTAATTGATATGCTCTTGCTAATTAAGGAAGTGCTTCGAGAAGGAGTGATTTCAAGAAAAATCGTCATGTTTAGGGGAAGGCGGGGCAAAGTGGAACGTGATTTTATCCAAATCCCAATAGTTTCATTTATGAACAACGATATTAGTAATTGGAGAAGATTACAAAACGTTCAAAATTTCCCGGACCTTCCGTACAAGAAATTTTCTCCCATTTCTAAAATGTCTCCTGATATTTTACGAAATATCGGTCAATTCCAGAGAAGACTTCATAATTAATAACAAAACCTCGACATGGTAGCAACTGTTCTACTCAAATTTTAAGAAATTTCGTCATTCAAAATTCACAGTTTGACGGGAAAATTAATGGAAATCAGGAGAATTCAGGTAAGTATATTCTTTCAATCAATTCAAAGCGTAATTTAGTTTAGGAATATTCATGTTTTAATTGAAAATTCTTGTACATGTTAAGGTGTGGAATTTTCGTCTAACTGCTGTTTAAAAATTTATAATGCCATTGAATTTTTTAGTGGAATTTGACATTTCATTATTTTTTCCCTTTAAGGATATCCAAGTACTTTGGCTACTTTTTCTCCAGTGAGATGCTTTTCTACTTTCGTAGTCGAACAGCAGAGCTTTCATTTGAGCCCCATTTGACCCTAAGTTTGCGGACATTTTACATTGATTTTATTATTTAAACTTTGGTCTGAATTTTAATCTCGATATTGAACCGTTAGAGGATATTTAAACATCTGAAAAAAAATTAAAAGTTTACTTTTGGAGGAAAATTGATGAAAAATTAAATAATTGCAATTTTTGAAAATTACGAGCATTTTCGATAAATAATTTATAACCAATTAATTTTCCACCATAAAAATCATTCCTTCAGAATTGCAACAACTTTATTCATAATCAGAGCTTTGCCAGAAATCTATTTAATGCCGAAAAAAATTAGGTTTCCGAAAATTTAAATAATTTCAATTATTTATTTATAAATAACAAAATAACAAAAATAATAATTCTGTGGAAAATGGAATTTTAATGGCGCTGAATATAGATGATTTTTTTCAACTTTTTCTCACGCAATTTAATTGATAAATTTGATGATTGAAAATGGTTGAATCTATCGTGTTGTTTGTACCAAACTGTAAAAGATACTTGGATATCCTTAAATCAAATGAAAAATGCCGCTCTCCTGAAGATTACTCCTGAACTATCCGCGAAATTCTATTTTTCTTCCCCAGCACATGTCGTTTAATCTGGATTGATTCAATCAACTATTAATAACAAAAAAATCAATGAAAAATCCACTTTCAATGAAAATGAATGCATCATTTGATGCAAGTGCACATGTACCATAAATTTACCAATGTACTGATGTAAAAAGTATGTAGAATAGGATATATCAAAGGGGGAGAGGGAACTTGCGTCGAGGGCTGGTGAGCAGTGTATTGCTCGCGTGACAACGCGTACAAAACCGCCTCCGCACCGTACCTCTCCACTTCACCCCCGAACATCACCACGTCTCCTTTTACCCGAACAACTTGGGTGCAATATACAGACGCTCGACCGACCACGTGAATATTCATTCACTCGCGGCGCTAATTGGCGATACGATGACTATTCATGATTTAACGATTTTCAATAGCCATTACTTGACACGCCGACGCATAACGAGACCATTCGCCCAACATACTGACTCTGTATGTTAAGAAAACATATACTTTTAAAAAATCTACAAAACTTGATGTTGAGGAACAGTAGTCGGTCATATCACGAGGGTTAAAAATACAGAGGAAGATTCATGAGTGTGGATAAGATACTATCCGTGTAAATTATGTTTATTCCTCAGTGTTGTGTACATAATTGCTTGCACATTGCAGGTTACTAAACTCCTTGGTAACGTGTTAGGTATACATATGTGTTACCTGACTGTTTAATAATCATGATAAAGTGAGACAGAGATGATTGACTCTCTCTCTCTCGTTTTCTCTCCCCACTTGTATTTTCTTGAGAAAATGTACGTATGTATGTAATTATCCTGCATTAATTTCGACATGAATTTTATATGGAGATTCTAATATTCGTACGGTAAACAGTTAATAAACGCTTGTAATTTTTACCCATACATGGCGAAAATCACTTACTTCAATGAGAAAAATTCATTCAATGATTTTAATTACATTTTTAGCATCAAAGAGAAAGTTGAAAAATTCAGTTTCCCCTCGAACATTGAAATTTAATTGAATTCTAAAATTAAATACCTCTCAGAAATTGAAAAAAAATAGACAGTACTTTGGAGAAAATTTATAACTCAAAATGTCTTTATACTTCATTTCATTTCTCCATTCTACGATTTACGCACTCAAGTCAATTCGTTCTGGTTGAACGATCGGCAGTGTCAAGTGACGTTGTGCGTTAAGCTTCAAAGAAACAAATCAGAAACAGAAAGAGAGAAATAGTTGAAAATGAGAAAAGAAAAAGGGGGGCTTTAGACATGCCTCGTAAGTTCGATAAACGTACGTGCAAGTCCGAGACGATAGTTTCTGTAAATCAAATGGTCCTAGTCACTACCTAAGTACGTAATGCTCAGTCCGAAAGTTTATTTAGCTCAGTCTTTATGGGCTCACTTTGAATTCACGCGTAGCTGAAATTGCTTGTATATTCCCCACTAACATCTCCCCCCCTTCTCGCTCTTATTCAATTTCAAATGTTGGCGTTCCTCTATTTCATTCTATAGGTTTTGCCGGCCTTTCCACATGCCTATACGTAGAGTATATCCATTTGGAATTTTTGGAAACAATCCAAGTGACTTTTGGGCATGTAATGGGCTGCATTTCGCGATGAGAAAAGATAAAAAGTAAAGAGACAATTTATGTATTGAGACAGTAGAATGTGCCAATCTACTTCTTAATAGTCTCAAAGAATGAGAAAAAAAAAAAGACGAAGAAAAAACGGTAACAAACGAGAAGATGTCCATATCATCAGTCTCTGCCTATAGTTAGAGTAAGACTAAATGCTATTAATTAACTTAGATCCCCAGAAAGGCATGCAATTATATAGGATCGCTCGAGCTGCAACACAGTTGTTGGGGACAGCTTGAAGAGTTTGACCAACTTAAGCACCAATACAGCGACAAGTGCACCGCCTTTGCCGTCTCCACGCCAAATATTTCACAGTGGCATCTTTCTGGGTGTCGCGGGTCTCCGGTTCTCCCGTATCCCTCTGCACTCTGCGAGCCTCTTGCTACTATTTGAACCGGAAGGTCCGAAGGGGCTATGCGAAAACACAAACCAAGGGCGCGGGGTCTCGCGTGCCTCGCGCATCTGTTGCGCCCAATACACGCGGTAAATACACCGGCAAATAACACGAGGCAAAATATGCATACACTCAAGAATTAGGAGTATTTTTACGTGTTTGTGGTTTGCTGTGTATTTTCAACGTGTTTACAGTTATTTGTTCAATGAAACGCTAATGCTTGGAATATTATTTTCATCAATTAATTATGAAGAAATTAAGGGACATTAAATTTCAATGAGTGTGTTTTTGGAATTTACTTGGAGCGGACTGATAAAAAAGAACATGAGCGGCATCGACATCTCACGTCTCCGACAGTCAATGTATCATTCGTGTCGGTGACCCAACAGTCCAGGAGACATTGGTGGCTTTCACCACGGTGGTCTGCTCCCATACATTCAGGAGTCCCACCAATTATCTCAATCTTGCCTACCATTAATCCATTCATACATTGACAAAAACACTTTAACGTTGCCTCTTGCTTTCTTTCAATATTTAAGAATTTGATTTGTAAGCTAATACGATCATCGCGTGGTGTTTCGAATATATATTTTTAGATGAACCATGGATGAATCACTGTTTGGCGAGACCCACACAAGTATTTCCCCTCTCAACGACCCGCGCATCGCACTCTCTTTCTCTTTTACAAGCCAATTCAAATGCTGTTACTACTTGTGTACGGAGACAAAAATTAAATAAAAATTACCAGAAAAAAAAAGTAACAATTATGTTTCGAGGCGTAATCCGCGAGCGAAGTAAAATTCAATAAAAAGTGTGAGTCGGAACTGAAATTGTAGGAATCACCACGTAAATTCTACGATTTGTTCTGTAAAAATTAACCACCCGTCTGGTCACTCACGGCTGTGGGAACAACAAGTCGTTCCATAAATTTTCCCCAACGATTGAGAAATTTTACGGAACGAAACATAGAAATAACTCACCAGCTTCCTAAAAATTGTTGAACGTTCAAGAATTTTGATTTTGTTGGCATAATAAGTCGGGAAGTTTCTGCAAGATTTTACTTCTTCGGGAAAAATTACGCAACAATTTTGAACTTTATTCGGTGATGAATTTGAGAATTCACTGAACGTTTCAGCTTTCTTCTCTTCCATTCCAATAAAAATTGTCGGAAAACGATTTTCCACTGCAGATTACGTGAATTGTTCCGTAATTTTTACTGAATATTTCTCCCCACACGGAGAGAAATATTCAATACAAATTACGGATCTTTTCCGTAATTCTGAAGCGAAATGTGGTTGTAGGAAATTTTACGGAACTGTCACGGAATTTTTCACAGAGCGCTCCGTAATTTTTATCTGAATCTCTTGTGAAAAACTAGGATACCGTCACTTAAAATTTCTGATTCGATTTCATAATCGGTAAGCGACTTGTGAATTCCATAATTTTTACTGAATATTTCTCTCCGTGCGTGTGTTTGAAATAAATCGATGGGAAATCAATTCTTTGTCCAAAGTAGTCAAATTAGTCATTAAATTAAACATAAAGGAAGCAAGAAAATGTAACGATAAATTATCTATGGTAATTAGTCACCGATCGATACCTAATTACAATTAGAAATTACTCCACATTTTATGTTCTCCGAACGAGATATGAATTCGTGGATTCGCAGGGTTTGACTCATCGTCACGCGACTCACTCATCGCCGTAATACAAACGATGTAGCCACTCTTGTTTCGCTCCAACAGAGAATAATAAACCCATAGCATGTGCATGCGTCTCGACTTGAATCATTCCTCTCGAGGTACTACCCTGAATTTGAAATAAGGCCTAGACTAGAATTTCTCTATTTCAAGTAAAATTTACATCGATATAAGAACTGTCTCTCGAAATAACGAATAATTTTCATCTACCGACTAGAGCACTTATGAAATATTTCCAACTTAAAATTCCCTCCAGTCTATCCTTGATATCAGTTGTCCCACGCTTTCCCATGGCAGTCATCGTTCATCACGATTTATTTTCTCTGAAATACTCCAGTGGCATCTCCCGCCCGCGTGACTCACACACGCGCCTCTCCGGCTGCCGTCTGATGACTTCTCGGCAAGTGCTGCCGCCACACGGAAATTTCGGTAACTTCTGGAGTCCCCCCCTTTACTTCCCCTTTCCCCTCAACCCGGCGAGTTGTGGAGGGGCTCGTGGTGGGAGAAAAGGACAACTACGTGGGGCAGAGTCAATTGGAGTGGGGAGGGAGAGGGGGCGAGAGATGAGCGAGTGAGAGAGAGATACGTGAAAATGTGGATGTTAAAGTTTTGTCCATTCAGACTTGATCCTTTATGATTTTGTGTGTGTGTGTCTGGACATCTATAATATAATCTCATTCGGGGGAGTAACCGGTACACGACGCGCACGTTAAATTCGCCACTTTTTATTATGTATTAGTCTCTCCACGCAGATAAATTTTTCATTTTTCAAAACAACAAATTGTTTCACCGTTGTTATTTATACTGGATTAATTCAATTTACGGAATGCCCGGTGAATCGATCTTTCAGAAACTGAATTTCTCTTGTTCCAACTGAAAGGTGAAATCGCGGAGAATCGGAAAGCCGGAAAATTGCGTCTTCGTTTCCCCTCTATATTAGCGCAGATATAGAACAGACAGTTGTAAAGAATATTTGCGACTTTTCCTCTCTTCATTAGAATATTTTTCTCTTTCACTTGAGATTTTGTAGTCAAGTGAGAGAGAAAACGCGCAGCAGAGTGCATTCGCCCGCGGAGCGATCACTGCCGAATCATCCTTATTCTGGCTTTTATTTTTCCCTTTTGCTTTCTCGCGCTCACTCGATCCTCATCGCTCACCCTTTTTTGCAGGTTTTTTTTCCTACGTTTTTGAGACATCTGTTTGTTTCCTTTCTTCCAAGAATTTTGCGATAGGTTTCGGGAGATATTTATAGGAATCGATTATTACTTTCGAGAAGTATCTTTCATTAGTTGTTCGCGGAGTGTCCCTGGGACTCATAATGATGAGGATTATTTTTGGAGTATTTTTTTACAATTCTTTTTAATTCTGAAAATGATTTGCCTAATCAATGAATCCAGTGATTATGAAACCCAGTGGGATTAACTGTTAATACACCGAGCGCTGTTAATATCACATACGATCTGTAATCCGTATGACGCTGGATATGAGTTTGCACGTTATTAAACCAATTACGCGTTACTTTATATAATAGAGGAGAAATTGAAACTTAATAATAAAAAAGCTAGCGAATTTTTTCTGCATTTTTTTTCGCTTTCTTTTCTCTTGGACCTAAATCCAATTTATTTTCAGAGATGAACAATTTTTCGCCAATGGTAAATGAGACACATCCGATAAGTAAGAAACTTACGCACTTGTGCGTTTTGGGAAACATGAAGAATGTTTATGTGGGCCACAAAGTCTCTCTCGTCCTTCCGACAGTCTCGTGATCTCGCGCGCGCCGGCATTACCACCACAGCGACCCTGAATCACCCAACTATTTCACCAAACACCCAAGTACCGCACCGCATTTGCAGGGGAGAGGGAGAGTAAAGAGGGAGGCAAAGGAAACTTTGACCCGGAACTATCCTCAAACCGGCCCGGCATCGACCTCTACTCGCTTTCGCACCTAATGTCTGTACCGTACGAAATCACTTGTGTTTAAAGTGGATGATGAAAGACGATCTGAGGACTACCGAAGTCGATTGAATTTCAATGAAAGTCATCTCGGACTTTTATTATTTCTATTTCATTTTTCGTTCAGCGTCCGAAGCAGGACGACTCGGCCATTCGGTTGTAACGCTTCAGCCTCGCTTCTTGGCAGCTCCAAAAAAATGTAAATAAAGACACAGAAGTGTCGATTTTTTGTGATTTTACGTGGTCTATTTTTAAGCCCACTTTGTGGGTAGAAATATTTGTCACACGAGAAGAATGTCTCATCGATGTTTCTGAGAATGTAAAACTGAGAATTTTTAAGGCAATTATCATGAGCGATTGAGTGAATCATTACATCAGCGAAAATTATGAGCAAGAAGACACGAAATTATTGAATTATAATTTCTATTATCGTTGGCATAGTCTACGGTGGAACAATAATTCAACTATAACGTCGTCAAAAACAATTCAATAAAGTCTGAGTTACTTATGCGAGTAGACACACTAAAACACGTACTACAACGATTATCTCGAGAACCAGAAGCGATAACTACATTGACGGTAGACAATTTCATAATTGCACTTATGAATTCACCAATTTTGCGACATTACTCTCAACCCCCTTCCGCCATTTGAAAATTATAACTCTTGGAAATTTCTCAAGAGCAAACTCCGCAGGCCACAAAATTCCCTCTTTCACTGTCAAATTATCCCCGGAGTCATTATTGCACTGTCGAATCGTATCTTAAACTTTATTTCCATGGGGTAATTGGAGGGAGACGTGTCACAATCTCCGACGATTCACCAACTGACACATTTTAATTTTTCAAGAAGAAGAATTCAATTAATTCAACGAGGAAAAATCCTTTCACCAATTAAGCGAAAAAAATCAGCAACTTTATTGATGATCGAATGAACAGTTAAATAATTGAAAAATTATAGCAATGAAGTTTTTTACAGCCTCGCATTATTTTTGTACACTGGCACTTTAACTTTTTCGCGAACGAATGTCCTCAATTTGGATTTTTTAAGAGTCCCTAATCATTTTTTTAATGAAGACGCTGACAATGTTGCACGCTAGTGAAGTGGCAAAAAATAATAAGTCGAATATTATACTCTTGCTGCATGGACCTCCATCTCAACAACAAGTACTATCAAACAGAAACATCGAAAAACCATTTTTTAACTGACGAAATTCCCAGAAAAAAATTCCTATTAACAATTACTCTGAAAATCACTAGCGACTGGAACACGTAATATTTTCCAACGCATGAGAAAACGACTTGTGATACATTTTCCCACGTCACGAAAATTCAACGTCGAATGAACTTCCTCACAGTCACTTCGACATAATCCCTCAATTCCTCAAAAATTAATTCCCCAAACTTCAATCTTCGAAAAATGATAACGAACCCCTTGGAAATTTGATTTGCACCCCAGTATCAATTCCACTGATCTCCGCGTTAAGTTCATCACGGCGAAGTCGACGGGTCACACAGTGGGAGACATTAATACTCAACCCTCTTTGATACCCAAATCCGGATTAGTTAAACTTCCCCCCTATCATAGTTTACCTCATCACCACTTGACACAATCCCCACACATTTTCCTGTCGCATGGAAACAGATAAAACAGAAAAATATCGTCTTACCTGTTGCCAGAACTGTGCCAGTAGATAGATCCTTTCCTTCTTAAACAACCAATCCATGGACTGCATCGCTTGCAGATCAAGTGAATTTGTCTCTGCAGAGGCCTGCATAGTTGCAAGAGCCGCTGCTGAGTTCAATGAATTAAGTATTGGCTGCTGTAGTGCCGCTGTCACCGATGTATTACTACCGGTTACCAGATTGGCGTGGTAAACGGTTGTAGCGGTAGCTGCATCATCAGTACCACCAGAAGCCAACAATTGGGCACCAATTGGCGCTGATGGCCCCTGGAGACCCAGTGACGAAGCCACTTTGACGGCTTCGATGTTCTTGGATGGTTTAAAAAAAATCCACCTCCGGTCGTCGTTCTCCACCGCCTCGCCCTCACTTTTATCTTTGTACGGAGACACGACGCCGGATAATATTATTCAAGTCACTCCAAATTATCACCAACTGTATGCGTACAGAATGGCATTATCCTCCCTTACTTTTACTCCAATTTTTGACTGGAGAAAAATTTCAAATATCTCTCCTTCACACTAATTGTCACTGTTTTTTCCCTATTTTCACTGAATACAGACGCCGTCTCGTCCTGTAACGTGTCATCGCCTTGATTCGAACCCTTCACAATTTTCCTTCTCTTCATCAACTACTCGTTTTAAAGTTCATTATAATATCCACACTTTGATTAATGTCCATAAACAAGAGAGCCCCAGTGTTCACAGTACTCAATCACTTGTCAATAACATCGATGTTCTCATGAAATAATCACAATTATGCGGAGCTCGTTAAAACTCAAACAGTTTCTTCCCGCCGTGTTGAATAAAAAACGTGCGATGTAACAGAACTTTCAAATGAGAAAAAACACTTGTCACGTTTCCAATGATCACTGGTCAATTTTCTTATGCTTGATGTTTTTTAACGTCCGTCACTTCTCTTTGAGAGTGGCAGTGGTCTATCAGGCACGTGTAAAAAACGGTGAAATCTCCCACGGGTAATAATCCTTGATGATTGATTGGCAAAAAAATAAATTTATAAATATTACTTCACTCTGGATAACAATCCGTTTTCCGACGCACCACTCGAGTCCGTCCAGACGACTCAAATTTTTCTCAAAAAAACAAAGGTGAGTAAACTCCAAAACAAAAATCAAACTCAATAATCTATGATTATTAATTTCCAGCGGATAATCACAATTAAAAAGTCCTTTGTTCAATTTATTTGTTCTTGATAAAACTGTCTTGTTATTTGTATACACGAGATGATAATTAAAGCCCCCTCACATCACACACAGTTGCCGCGTTTTAACAATAAATACTACGGTGTGTGTAAACGGCTCCCTCAAGCTGAAGCCCAAGACCGTCCAAGCAGGCTCCTAACCTGAAACTAAGAGCTACCGAGTGTTGGATCCAATGCATGGAGGAGGCGCTCAACAAATGGTGGGGGTAGGGCGTTAACAAATGACAATGGTGGGGGTAAGACGTCCCACTGAATAACCAATAAACTTGCCCATTTTATCCCCACTACTGTCAACAATAACGCCCGTACTCGAGACAATGTTACTGTGGTGGGGGAATTGCCGAGGAGTGGGGAGGGGTTCAGAGGGGGAGAGGAGGTGAGCACACAGCGGTGAGCATGACAGAGAGGTAAGGGTGAGTACGAGGGAATTAGAGTGGGGTTGAAAACGCAGTGGAACCGGAGGCTGGCTAGGTGGTCCCTTCGCAGATCTCATATTTTCAACTCCCCGACTCACTTCCTCCCGCCCTTTTGCCGAACACCCTTCCATCACCTTACCGATCCCCCTACCCCCTTTCACCCCTTTCGTCATTTTTTTTCTTATTTCAACCCTCTCTTTCTTCAGGGGTATACTCTTCTCTCAGTCCTTCTTACGATGGTGTTATCCCTCTTTTACTTCAATCGCTATTTTTTCTCTTCTATTTTATTCCTCGAAGACTCTTTGGCCTCGCGTCGCGACGGTATCGGATCCAGAGTCTTGTATGTGGATGGGGGTAAATTATGACCCCTATGAACTCACCGGGAGACGATTGGTGGAAAATAGAGTTTTCCGTTTCTCTTCTAGTATTTGAGCATTTGAGATTTTTAAAATATTTCTAGCAATTGGATGTCACGAATATTTCAGGATTTTTTTTCAATATGAGAGATGTTCATTTTAGGATTGAGAGATGAATTTTAGTTGCAAAATTTTAAGTGACCGATAAGGATTTGTTTGGAGAACTTGAAAAGCAATAATATTTGCAATTGAATAACATTGCCTCATGAGTGCCCACCATTTTTTGTCGCAATTTTTTTTTAACACAGTATCACTGAGAAGACCATTATCCATTATTGCCACTCGAAAATAAAAAAGTCATCAGAAATAATCGTTAAAACCTTGACTGAATAAATAAATAAATTCTTTAAATTATGAAACAACAAGGTGAAAAATGTCACGACACGACAACAATTCCACTTCACTTTTCGCCAATGCCCGTAAATAATAACAAAAAAAAGTGTAGAGTGAGAGTAAACGCGTGCAGATAATAGGCGAAGTGAAAAGGGTTAGTCTGGACGACCTGGCTTTTACCGCGGAGGGGAATACCAGGGGCCACTTCACACCGCGGTGAACTTACTGCCGTGTATACCCCATTGAGCCAACATCAAATATGTATTAATACCCGGAAAATGATAGTCATTTCGCCCCTAAAAAAATCCTCAAGAACCTAGAAATAAATGCCACACCATTCATTAACACCCCCTCGACAATTTTTTAAATCAATTTTCGGAATAATTATGGATAAATCCGCGTGTCCCCTTTGAGTTACCCAAGTGCTTGTGGAAAACCCTCGACACGGAGGGAGAGAGAGGCCCTATAACGCGCAAGAGGCTGGGAGGAGTCTCGATACATTATAAAAAAAATATATAACATTTCTCTACATGAAACCCTTGACTAACTCAGACGATTAAAAGCAATTTTTAACGAGGGTGCTTTCACGCATCGAAGGAAATTTTCAAACTCAACTTGACAAACCGCACGAATCACTTCACACAAATTACGATGTACATGTTTATTAATGTTTCAATCTGACTCGTAACTCAAATTAATAAAATCTGATTTTCTTTCGGTGAAAAGGGAAAAATCAAAAAATTTATGTTTACGTTGAACGGATTTTTTATCAACATTTCTTTACACAACTTGCTCGTTTTTATTGGAATTGAGACATTACACGTGGGGACTTTGCCCACGCGAGAGTGTAGAGTGTGCTGTCAGCTGTGTAGCTTTTGCATTTAATTCAGTTTATAACACGAGGATTAGTTTGTCAACGACTAGACACTTTCATAAGTCGAGGAAATGGGATTTCAACTCTTGGGAATAGAATCAAATTTTTTTGCCTAAATGAAATTTCAAATTTATGAGAATTTCACAAAAAAACTATTTTTCTGTTTATGATTTTTTTGTTTTTGGTTGAGATGGAAATATGGTAAACTAGAATTTGACGATGTGGAGTTCGAAACGCAAAGACTTCAGAACTTTTTTTTCTGCTTCGTCCAGCAAAGAGAATCGTTTTCGTTTCTCCTGATGTTCACACGGTACTCAATAGCTCGGTCAGACGTATTCGCGATAAAGTGCGCCAGTAGCGCATCGCTGTTTCTAAACACAATGCGAGTCCATCCAACTTGCGATTGTAACAATATATTCACGCCTCTCGGTATAACACTGGGATGCGCCAACACTCTCACCCATTCCCCTGTATCATTCGTTATATCACCCTCAAGTTCAAGATCCTAACTCAGGGACAACACCGAATCAGGGGGAACGAGCTACTCCTCTTGACATGATCTTTTACTGGCGCATATAAAATGTCGTACAAGCGAATTTTTACACCGGATAAGATACCGAATAACATTGTGATAAATGAAAAAAGATCGCGATACACTGGGATGGAGTAATACATTGGAGGATAAATGATAAATGTCGTCATTGTGACATAATAATTTTTAAAAATTGAAAAAAATGCATCGGAAAAACTACAATTTTTCCAATTTTAAAAATCACTAATTTTCACAAAAATTTGTATCACATTAATTTTTTTTTCACATTAAATTATTAATTCTTAAAAATTTTCCAAGGAAAAATTCCCTTATAAATCGAAAATTTCACTTTTAAGACTCAACGTATTCGCGATACTCGTTGTCAGATTTTTAAATTGAAAATTGAAAAAAAATCCACCCGTCATTTTTATCCTCCAATGATTTTCAGCATGGAATATCACCAACTCCTGAAGAATGAGAAAAAGATGACTACAAATTAAAAAAAAAACAAAGACGATGAAGTCTCGTCGGATTAAAAGTCGTCAGCAAGGTTCGCTATCTCTCATGCGGTTCTCGTATTCGCGGACGCATAAGGTCTCTCTCCCATAGATGCCCCTCCGGGGGGGGGGGGGGGGGGGT
>NW_021680435.1:1201061-1291901 GCF_001412515.2 Diachasma alloeum | reverse complement strand
GGGGGGGGGGGGGGGGGGGGGGGGGGTTTATAAAGTTGGTTGACCGCTGTAACATTCAACGTACAGTGTACCCGTATCTGTGTATTCCACGGTCAAGTATCCAAAACGATCACGTTCACTGTCAACTTACACTCGCCCAAAAAAAAAGAAGAAAATTGAGGAGAACTCAATTCCTTCACTTGCATCAACCATCTATTATGAAAATTTCAATTCAACTATTAAAAAAAATAAACTCGTCAAGTCTCAACTTGAACAAAATAATCAATGCTGAATGAACAATTTTTTCTTTTCCAAGTTGAATGAAAAAATAATAATAGAAGAAATAACGCATAATAGCAATTGTCACGAAGCACAATGTCACAAAAAGATAGCGAGTGAAATGGATAAGGGTCCCCTCGTAGCGTAGGTGTTGCTGACAATCACCTGATTCCCACTGCTCTTCTTCTTCATTCGCATCTCAAAAAGTCCCATTGAAACTCCATTGTCAAACAACACTTATCCCTCCACGCACAGCTCCCAATCAAGTGTTCATTATCTTCCCGAGGCGTCGAGAGACAAAAACTCAAGCAATCCAATTCCACCTTTCAATTCCAAAGAAAAAAAAACTCCAAAACAGCGAATACTTCAATTTATCCCCAAATGAAAAATTTCCCGATGCAAAACACCTCCTCATCAATCCTCAATTTCGCATCACCAATTAATGCGAAAAATGAGTAAACGAATAGTTTGTTATTGTATACACGCACACGTACAACTCAATCCCAAACGAACGTGCGTGAGGCGACGGAACGAAGACGTGTATTATACTCGATGCTACTAGGCCTGTGTTCTGGCCAAGACTAACGCGCTCGCGCCAGTGAATTTCTGCAGCCCTCGGGGGCTTTCGGCGCCGGTCATCCCTCCAACTTGCCACACACAATACCACGCACTTTTAGCACAACCCCGGCGAAATTATTGGCCCCATCCGAGCAATACACGTTGCACACGAGGAAGAAGGAAAAGATGGGGGAGAGAAACAAAAAAAAATGTGAAAAATGTCATTGAAGTGCACAGAAATACGTGATCGTCTGGAGTGTCTCGAGGGATCTCAGTAGATGCGATCGAGTCTCCCACCCCTGCCGCCCCTTGGCCCAACTTACCCCGCTCGGTGTGTTTTTCGGGGGGGTTTGACTGGCAAAAAGAGGGGAGAACTCGGTGACAGGGTGGTAGGGATTCTCCGTATTGCGGGAAGGTGACTGCGGGACAAGACTTATTCGGCGACCGACGCTGAGGCCGTACTGTGGCGCCGCGCAGCGGTAAAACTCCCGCAACAACAGCGCTGGAACGCGGGGGTGCTCAACCCCCACTACTACCCTTGTCCCCGCCAGTGCACACCCACCCCTCCGTGATCCATTCGAGATTTATCCGTAGCGCTGTCTCAGTCGCACCAATGGATTTCGGTGCAGCGTTTGCGCTCGTACGAATACCAAGGACGAATACGTTGTTGAGGTTATGTTTGTGTGCGAGTCGGAGGTGTCTCGGTGGTGGGATATTGGGGATGGCGAGTTATTGGAAGTATCGGTGACTTCAACGGCCTGATCGGAGAGGCTGAGTCTACCCCTTTGGGCGATGGCGAAGGTGTTTGAGGGGGCGATTATTTGATGTAAGTATTTCTTCAGCTTCCGGCTCCCATTGTTATTATTGATGGGATTAATTTCGTCATCTAATCGAATTCCTTTGTCAATATAATTTGAAACCTGGAAATCCATTAAAACCGAGTTCAATGCGCCGGGCATTCTCCTCAGCCTTATGTGATTAAAAGTCTTTCAAGACGATTCGATTAATTATTTTTGGAATTGCCAAATGCAATTATCGGATTATCGTCGAAAGACGGAGATTCAATTAATCATGGGGGGATGAATATTCCAACATTCCACATATTTTACGAAGTTGATCGAGTGCTCGGGTATTTTTGTATTCCTTGAATTTGCGGATTTTCTTGAGGCTGAGGTGGAGAGAGGTGAGCCTGGGTTTTCTTTCCGATCAGCATCGAGAGTCAAATGCTTGGGGGTAAGGAGAAGGGATACAGAGGTACGAGAGCATGCGCTTGGGTGGGGTGAACTGGGGCGCAGGTTCTGACCCCCCTCACATTCTCCCACCAGCGGTTAAACCCATCGTCGTACGTTTCTCGAGACACTATTTATTTTACAATCGTTATACTCATCTCAACTTTTTCAATCAATTCATAAATTTCTAGCATAATTTTGCCCTCTCCTCCTCTCGTTGAAGGATCATTTCCCACGAGGACGTGGATATGATTTGGAAAGGAAAAAAAAATTAGTAGCAAAATTTCATTTTTACAATTGTGAAAAAAAACGAGCCATAAAGTTTCGCAGGTAATGGAGAAATAGTATGTGATTTTGACAATCGGAACGAGAAATCGTTGAGGTAAAAATACATCCGGCAATAACAAACGCATTAGTCAGTGCTAAAGTCTTAGCCGAGTGGTTCTCGCGTTGAGGTGGACGATTTTTACGAGGCCCCAAAGACATACGAAATCGAAGCGAAATCATGACAGTTTCTCACTCCCACCTGAATGTTATACTCTCGTGCGCGTTTCCCTAATTACCCATTGTTTCCGTTTTCTCGGCTTTTTACTGTCGTTTTTTTTGCTAGATGTAAACAAATGATTTTAGGTCTTTCTTGGCGTTTTTTCCTCGTCGGCGATTGTGAGCGTGGCGACAAACTCAACAATACGATACTCACCTTTTATTTGTAGATGTGTTATGCTCGCCAATTGTAACGACAGCGGCTATGTAGGCCAGGATGTCCATGGGATCGTATTTCGGCTTACGATGCAACACTGGAGACGCAAGCGTCATGAGGCTCAAGATGTAGTCCCGTGTCGATTATAATAGGCGATGAATGCTTCATTTTTTTCCTGGAATTTTCATAATTATTGTGTTTGCTTTTCATGTTTTAGATTTTTGGGGGTTTTTCAGTTTTTGTTTGGACTGTTATTTCGGGCATTCTCTCGGTTTCGTGATGATTTTTATTATTGACACCTTCACACCAACATTAGTTATTGCCAGGTCTCGACTAGTTTACGTGGCTCCGTTTCTAACTGTTGAAGAGAAAACGGATTAATTCAATTTTTGAGTAATTTTGATTTTTCAATTTTTCCCCATTGGTTATACACTGTTAGAAATTTTTCGAAACTTCATGGAGAATATGATAGTAATTCTTATGAGAGTGGCATTGAATCGGATTTAGGGGAAAGATGATTATGAAATTTCAAGTTTTAGGTAGAATTTAAAGAAAGTCATAAGTTTTCTGCAGGTGTGAGGTGGAAGTTTCACAACTTCATTGATTTTTTAATGGACCATGAAGATTCAGGAGCAAACTGCCATGAATTTTTAATTTTTCCCGGAATGTTCCTGATTTTTCTGAATTTTCACGGAATAATTTCCACTGTTAAAAATTTTCGACTGAAATTGCCGCCAGGAATCTTGGAAATTTCTAACAAGCAACAATTCCACTGAAATTTCAAGTAATTTTGTGATTGGAAATTTATAATTTCATTGAAAAATCCATGAGAACTGTACATTTCAGTTTAATTATTTCGAGAAAATTAATGAAAAAACAGGAAAAACCAGAGAAATCTCTCCTTAAATTCCAGATTCCTCTAAATATTCAGGAAATTCCTTTAAGATTTTTGGAATTCCGAGAATTTTGGAGGAATTCTCTGAAAATTCAAGAGAATTTAGCAGTGAATTTTCACTTGAAAATTCCAGTAAATCGTGGAATTTCACTGGAATTCAATTGAATTTTCAGAGAAACTTGAAATTTCATTAGCTTTTTTCCGTGAAAGCTAATTCAAGGTCTGCTTTCGGAAAATTCGGCCAAATTTTTTAACAATGTAACTGAGAAATCATGTATCTTATTGTTTTTCAGATCATTCGAACCAAAAATTAATGGAATATTTGATTTTTCAATGACAATATTTCCTGAAATTTCAGTGGAAATTAAACACGATAAAAATTTCCAGGATTTGGCACGGAAAATTTAGACGAAAATCTTTAACAGTGTAAACTGGATCTGGAACACGTTAATTACCGTCAATATCCCAGTTATTGCCGCTTGAAACCTGCTGCGTTCTTTCCAAGAGTCTAATGAGTACATTTTTGTTATAAGACCCCATAAACCACGATTCTAACGTCGCAAATGACGTGTATCACATGGCTCACAAAGTATTTTCTGTACACTTTGTGGACCTTGTGATGTAAATTACTATTTCTCAATGACGAATCATTTCAACATATCAAATCGTTACTCCGGACGTGTTTTTAGCATTCATTAGGTTCATTTCTCTGCCCATAAAAACAGCCTCAATAAATTAATATCTTCGTAAATGAGAAACATTTGTATGTCACATATATGAACTTTCCAATTTCAGCTACCCTTCAGAATCAGTTTACGCAACGCGGAAAAGCAACAGTAATATCTCGTTATATTATAAAAATCCAAATCACATTCTGGTAATAAAAATTTGGTACTCGAAATTAATACTCCCCAATTAAGGGTTATTAAGGTCAAAATAAGGGTCACGAGGGTCCAAATCAAGGTTATGAGGGTCAGAATAAGGGTCACGAGGGTGAGATTAAGGGCCACAAGGGTCAGAATAAGGATGATGGGGGTCATATGGGGTTGGGGAGCGGAGCGAGCAGAGGGCGTAGCCCCCTAGTCAATAAAAAATGAAGATCAAAATAACAGATATAACCCTAAAAATATTGAATCAAAGATACTGACAGGTTACGTTCCTCTCAAATATACCCGTGACGCATTTTGGGTCATGAAGGGATTGTCCAAGTGGTTGTTATATTCTCACGGCTCTTAGACTTTTTTAGATTTAATTAGAAATATTTATGATCGTCCGATTGCGATGAATTTAACTCTCAAATGAAGAGTTAGGGATTCTCCTTATATTAGAATAATTTATTTTTCGTTTCACGGAACCTGAAAAACGCCACGAAAATTGAGTTTTTCAGGTCCCTCGACACGAAAATTAATATACACACCTCGCCATGGAAAATATCACCCTGCTTCACCTGCTTGCCATTCTCGCCGTCGGCTCGGAAGACAATCTTGCTCGTGGGGGACGGTGATCTGTTTTCCAAGGCTCGGGCATGTAATGTACTATATTTTTTTCGGTAAATTCCCAATTGATATTCGTTAAAACCCACTTGAGGCCTATGAGAATGGCAAAGACTGGCACGATAGTAATAACTGAGAAATTAATAATCCTGATACATGATGTTTTCCAAGTTTTCCTCAAGTGTTGCTAACTGCATATTGAAGGAACGCAATGGATTCATGGAATCGAATTTGTTTAGTGAATGAAATTGATGTCATGCGTCGACAAAAAATTTATTGCGTAATATACGTGCGTCGGTGCAAAACTGCGGAATTTACGCACGTTGCGAAATGTCAACGAATGTTATAAATGTTATAACTCGATTCGATGGTTCCGCAAATATTTGGTAACATTCATTTTATAATAAATTCTCTTCGAATTAGAACAATCAATTTCAATTCTATTTCTTTTTCGTTAGAAAATTTCTTTTTCAGAAAATAATTGAGGCCTGTCAGGGTGGTAGAATATACTGGCAATATACTGGGGTATAGACTGTACTGAAAGATGATTTTCTCCAAATTTTTCCCAAGTGTTGATAAATGAGCATTGACGGTACACAATAAATTCTCGGAATTGAATTTGTTTAGATAATAAAATCGATGACATACGTCGACAGGAAATTCATTGCGTAATTGATGTGCGTGCGTCGAGACAAACCTTCCCGAGTCGATAAAATTTCGTCGGTTTCGCGTATAAATTGTAAAGTTGCATTCTGCAAGCTAAAACCGATGAAAGATGAACATCGAAATCGGTTTTGGTCTAATCCTTTTTCTCATCCGAATTAGTCTACTCTGCCGTGAATAGAGAGACGTAATGCCGACAAACGTTGAGTGAGAATATCTTGGCAATTTTTCCAAGTCCCGAGTTGACAACGATCAACAGTACCAATATCAATATACTATTACAGGGACTATACAATGAAGAAATTATTGTGATTTCCGGTCGAAAACATGATGAATGTTATAATTTTCTGATTTATTATAGTTGATAATAAAAACCTAACGATCTGTATTAATTGTGGTATCAATACAAACTGACTATCCCCTCCCCCTTCATTGTTCATGAGATTGTCATACTGTAAAATGAATGGAAGTGATCACCTCGATTTGTTTATAGTTAACTAGGCGGCCGCACCCCCTGCTCGCTCCGCTCGCCCACCCCATATGGCCCATACATAACCCATGATCCTTATTCTGACCCTTGAGATCCTTAATTAAAACCCTCGGGACCCTTAATCTGACCCATATGACAAGTAACCTGACCCTTATTCCGACCCATATTACCCTTAATATGATCCTTATGACCCTTAATCTGCCCCTCGTGACCCTTCCTCTGACCCTCATGACCTTTATCCTGACCCTCGTAACCCTTATTCTGACTCTTATTATCATTATTTTGACCATCTTGACCCCGATTTTGAACCTCGTGACCCTTATTCTGACCCTCATGAGTATTATTTTGACCTTCGTGACCCGTATTCTGACCCTCATGTCCCTTATCCTCACCCTCATGTCTTTTATCCTGACCCTCATGACTCTGATTTTGAACCTCGCGACCCTTATTCTGACTCTCATGACCATTATTTTCATTCTCGTGAGCTCTAATTTTAACCCTTATGACCTTTAATTGTAGAATCTTAATTTCGAGTACCAAATTTTTATCACCAGAAGTCGATTTGAAGTTGTATAATATACAGAGACAATTTATTTGTTTTTAATTTATTTGCAAAAAGACAATCAAAAACCAACTAAAACCAGAGGTATTGCCGACTAACGTTAGGGTGAAAGCGTTTAGAATTAGGTCGGTTTTAGCTCTGCTATTTGAATTCTGCAACAAAAAACCGACAAACTTGCGAAGTTAGTATACGATGCAATTTTTCCACTCGGGTTGTGTATTTACGCACCTTGCGAAATATCAACGAATGTGATAAATGTTATATGAATTCTTGCGGTGGTTCCGCGACCTTTTCCAGGTATTTTTTGAGAATAATTGGTATTTTGTATTTACTTATATCAAACACCTTCATTGTTATTCTGGTGTTTTATTTTCTTTGATTGCATGATTATGATTTCGTTCATTGTTGTCCGATGGGAAAAATTGTGGAAAAAACTTTCATTGGGAATGGTTAAATCGACAATGCGGAAATTTCAGATTCGATGGACCTTTGTGATTTGAACAAAGATAAAGCTGCTTACCGATTTTTTCTTTGTTTATAGGAGTGAGACGTGAGTGACATGTGTGACTGCATGATATTTCTGTGAATTATTTGATAAATATTGATAATCAATAATATGATTCCTATTTGGACATTTTTTGTTTTGATCTCATGATGAATTAAAGAGGATGTGTGGATTCGGTATTTATAATTGAAGGTATTTGAAACATGAGTGGTCTTTTTTTATCTATCACTCACAGAATTCTTCTAATAGTTCTATCAAATGTTCGGATTTCATTTTTTAATTGTTCCAACTTTCATTTGGTTAGTTGTTGCACAAAAAATATAGGTATAATTTATTCGAAATTTCTTGAAAAACATAATTTTTATGGTTTCACTATTTTTCTTTCCCAGTGAATAAAACATCAAACTAGAATTACAATTCGAAATTTTAGAGAAAAGAATTAGCATAGCACCCATTAATTTCTGGTTGGATTTTATGCAACATTGAAGACATAAGAATGACTTATAATCTTGTATACATTAAAGGAACTCGTAATATTATTTCAACCAAGCTTATTTGGATGTATAGAAGAGCGAGTTGTTCGATTAGACAAAAAACGGGTTCACTGGGATATTATTAAAATCATCCCCCCTTCCTTTTCTCTTTCGTCTCGCGTTTGTTAACTCGTATACATTAGCGTGTGAACTGTGGAGCCGGTGGTGACTTGGTGATTTAAATCGAGTAACGTTTTTTTTCTACTCCGTTGTTTTCTTTCCTAGTGGTCGGATAAACAGCTTTGGGGTTGTCAGACTCGATCGTTGCGTTGTCATATCATGTAAAAAATCATCTATCAATTTACAGACATAAATTTCATAATTTACACGCAGAAAAATGTTTTTTTTTTTGATCAAGTAAAAATCAGGTTTTGAAATGTTTTAGTTATTTCAAGGAAAAGGATTTAATTATATTAAGCATACTATTTATTTATTTCAAATAAAATTTTTATGAAATTAAAAAGAACCATTTATTTATTTCAAATAAATCATTTTTTTAAATCGAATTAACAATTCATTTATTTCAAATAAACAGTTTTCTTATTTTAAGAAAATCACATTTCCGTGTATTTTGTGAAAGAATTCCAAAAGTGTGTTTTAGGTCAACTAAGTGGAAAAAGATCGTATGAACCTAATCCGGGAAACGTGAAATCTAGACGATTTGAGCTCTCTAGAATCATTTTGATCCAATTTTTCATTGCACTTTTCACTCAGGTATGTACGATCTTCTTTCACCATCGTCTTCAGGATAGTGAAACCATAAAACTGAAATTTCTCCCCGCCTGTCGCCCCCTAAATGTCTTACGTGATGTATATACAGGCCCTAATGATTATTGCATGTTTTTCATTTAAGCGTTTTCGAGTTTATCGCCACCTCAAAGCAATAGTTAAGTATTAGGATAAACTAAATATTTATTTAGTTCAAAGAAAAAATTTATTTGGATCTAGTAGATTTACTAATAGTAAAAAAAAACATTTATTTATTACAAACATAACTTTAAATAAAGATTTTTATTGAATGTGAAAAAAAAACTTTATTTGGTATTACTTAAATGAACTTATTAATTTGATTCAAATAAATCACTTTTCTGGGTGTAATTTGGATTAATGTAGAGTGATACACAGGGAAAAAAAATCATGAAATTGATCAATTCATCATGGTTGAATTTATCATTCGAAGAATGATAAGCTCAACCATCATATTGAATTATTTTTGTAGAAAAAATTCTAGAAATGATCCGTACTATTCTTATTTTCATCCATTTTTTTCTTGAATCTGAAATTCTTCTGATAATTACATGTCTTTTTTTACTAGATTCTAGAAACTTCGATTCTAAACTTGCATTTTTTTAAATATTTTTCTGTCTAAGAAGAATTGTCCACTTTAGGGGATAGTGAATCTGCACGTTTCAGATGATTCTGAATCATCTGAGTCCAACTTTTGAGGACAATTTTTTTTAATTTTTTAAAGGGAATTTGGAAATTTGAAATTAGGCCAAAAAGTAGAAAAATATTTCTTTAGGGGATAATGAATCTGTACGTTTCAGATGATGCTGAATCGTCTGAGCCCAATCTTTTAGGACAATTTTTTTCCATTTTTTCAAAGTTTCAATTACAAATTTCCAAAATGCCTTTCATTTTGAAAATGTGCTAATGAGGGGAACTTAATCCCCTAATTCGATAGATTCCAGAATATTTTTGCCTTGAATCTATCATTTTTTGGTTGATTAATTTCATTTATTTATTTTCTAAAATTAATTTTTTTTTCTAGATTTTAGCCGGATGCAAGTTTTAAACTGCAGATTCTAGAATCTAGAAAAAAATCTTGAATTTACATTTTTTTCTCTGTGTATTTATCTCATGAACAGAGAAGAACATGAGTTAGAAATACGTCACATAAACGAAAAACCTTGAAAAATCGTTAAAAACTCCTGATTACTCATGAGTCGTTAAGACTAGCCTAACGCAATAAAAATTCTTCATTGAAATGAATGAAAAATTTAAATAATACGTCAGTGCTCACACGGTCTGGAGCTTCACTGAAAAATAATTAAATTCTCAATTAGATGATTCATTTGCGAGGAATCCAAGGATCTTTCAGTAATAGCAAAATTTGGAGTTAAAGCCATGGGTACAAGTTTTTGAGATGAAAGTCCGGTAGTGATGAGAGGGAGCAAGAGAGCCAGCCTCATCCAAGCACCGCCAAGTCGTCAGACTAGGATGGAAGATAGTGGTGTTAGCCATGGAAACACCGAGAAGTGAGAAAAGGAGAAGTGTGCAGGAGAGTTTGAACGTTTCAGGGTGGGAGTAACATTCCGGCTGAGATTAATTCAGAGCAAGGAGGAATTTAGCACCTATCTCAGCGGCCATCGCTACGGTACGCGCACCATGGGTATATACACACGTTTTATATACTATGAGTGCTTTTGGTGTCGTGTGCGCTCATCTCAACGGTTGTTTTCGTCCGCAATTATTTCAGCAACATTGCAAAACAATCGACGAGCGGTTGGCAGACTAGAGTGGTGGAGTGCAGACCGAGTTTTAAGCGTGGAAAATTTAGGTGGGTCATGCGGTAATAGGTGAACGTGAGTGAATAAATTATAGACGTCTTACGAAATTTTCCAGACCACAATTTGTTCGCTTTTCTTGATGGTGGGGTAGCAATTGGCATTACTAAAAATTAGGGTATATACAGTCATTATTTTAATGGGATTTTTAGAACATTCTGGTCGGTCCATATTTTTTCATTTCCGTCTTAAATTTTTTGAAGAATATTATTCGAGACACTTATGATTTTGTCATCAATTTCAACCACTCGAGAAATCTAATTGATACATTCTCGATACTGAAGGATTATCGATTGAATGAGTCCAGTTGATCGAATTGTAATTGTCTCACCAATGAAAGATTCTGAGTGAAAATGTTCAGAGCTTACCATTTTTTTAGCTTCAGATTTTTTATCTTGATCCATATCCTTAAACCATTGCGTTCAAGTTTATTAACACAGAAATAATAATTTAATTGGCTTCAGGGATAGCCATATCCATAAATTATAATTACCGTTAAATTATCAAGTAGTCAATTAGTTAATATCATTCTTAATCACCAATTTAAATATTAAAATTTCGAATTATTTATTAATAAGTAATTTAGTTAGGAAAAGTAACGGATATTTGGATAATCGGAAATTCCTTATAAGAAATTTAGTATTATTTACTTAATGGAAATTATTTTTAAATTTCGATTAGTATATATTTGAACCTTGATCAATGTAAGGCGGAAATTCGTTTAATATTGAAGAGTCGGCAGATTGATGGCCATTTCTGATTGTCTTAGAAGAATGAGCTGCAACTATATTGACGATTTTGCAAAAAATTTTAGGCTCCACTTTACTACACAAAAAATCTGAAATAAATAATTGACATTTCCGTGTCAAGTCTTCGGTTTCCTCCAATGAGAATTTTTTCTCAAACGTTTTTTTGCAGGAAGACAAACATAACACGTACATATTAAATTCCCCTATTCAATAATCAATGGGCACGGGACAATAATTATGATTAAGGCCCATGAGTGAGAGAAAAAAACCAGCGTATAGGTAGAGGAAAGTATAAGAGGCGAGTATGCAAAAGAGCGCCCGCTTGAACTGGTTTTCAGACAATGAAGTCTACACTGCTTATTATAACTATACAAGGGGGTTTAAGACACATAATAAGTGGCCGGGGTCTTTCGGTTAGTGGGTTCGATACGCTCTCGATTATTTTATTAGTAATTTCGATATGGTGAGACACGAGGGAGCGACAGAGCCAACGAGAAAGTGAATGGGAATTAATCTAAAGGTGCTGAAGAAAGTGAATAATAGGAAAATAAAAAGGGGAGATTGAAAATAATAAAAAATGAGAGACAAACGCAAATGTGAACATTTTTGCATCAAGAGCGTAACGAAGATCCGGAAGTTTTTCTCACGTTCATCATTCCAGCGCGGGGCTAAATATAAAACGCGAGTAGATGCAAATATCTGCAAATTAGAATCGTTGTTACATGTGAATCATTGTCATGGATGTATGACCGTTGATGGAAATGTATCAAATAGGAGAAGGCTTCCTTTTAAACTTGTTTAATTTCATTCATTAATTTTTGACGAATTAATGAATAAATAACAATAGCTGATGTGTAACGGAAGAAATTAATAAATGGATAACCATTTTAGACTGATGGAAGGAATATATTCTCTACATTCAATAGTACACCCACTGAAAAATCGTATGTGAGTGAGATGTTTTCATATTTTAAAGCTAATATTGAAATTCTGGAGGGAATCTGATAACAGCGTTATTCAAATAAAGAATCGTTTCTATGGGTATGATGAGATTATTTTTTCGTCTGATGGAATTTTTCAGTAAAATTCCAGAAAAAATCGTTTCTCATTGTTAATGGGCTCACAATGGAAATTTTAATTTCAAACCGAATGATGTCAGAAAACACTAAAGGGTTTTTTTTGAAAATTACAACAATTGTTTTCCACTTAGTTATGACCTCGTGAAACAAAACATGTCTAAAATTTAAAAACAATGAATTTTCTCCTAAGCAATTTTCGCAAAATAATGCATTGTTAAATTTTTTTTGAAATTTCATGGAAGATATGATGGTAATTCTCATGAGACATTGAATCGGATTTAGGGAAAAATGATTGTGAAATTTCAAGTTTTAGACAGAATTCAAGAACATCCATGAATTTTTAGTGTGGGAGGGAGATGGAAATTTCACAACTTCATTGAATTTCCAAAAACAAAATTACATGAATTTTCCAATTTCCTTCAATTTTCTTTATTTTCATGAATTGTCACAAAATAATTGAGCTGAAAAATCAAGTATTTACTGATTTTCAGATGATTCGAACAGAAAATCAATGGAATATTTGATTTTTCAACGACAAGATTTCCTGAAATTTCAGTGGAAATTGAATACGCTAAAAATTTCCAGAATTTGACATGGAAAAATCAAACAAAAAGTTTTAACAGCTTGAAAAGAGATTTCCTACTAATAATTCAATCCAAAATATGAAAAAAATTGTGCAATAAATGTAACCTCTAGAATTGAAACGTGAATAATTGAAGCACAATCTGAAGAATTAAGCTGCAGGAAATAACTGAAGAGTATTCCCCATATTGTCGCTATCCAGCATTCATTATGCTGCGATTGGCGTCCTGGAAATCCTGTGGGAACACTCGAGGCTATCTGTCAATCCCGACAGGGAATTCAAAGAGTTTTCGGATTAATGGCTCGCATCCTTGATCGGGGTAAGGATCGTCCCATCCGGACTTGATGATGCCCATGGCACTCAGTACAAACCTAAAAGAGAATGCTGAAAGTGGAGAGACAGAATGAAATAACCCACGGTTTGAATTGTATACCGATACAATGACAGGAAATATCCAAGATATGCAAATGGGGGCGCGCGTTCCGATCATCTTTGGTAAAAGAGAAGAGGTGGAAGGCTAGGGGGGATGAGCGGCCAGCCCTGTCCAACACATATACACAACGAATCACCCGAAACCCCAGTGGGGAAAAGCTCTGTGGAAGGGTTGGAAGACGAACACATGTTCTGGACATTTGCATACCTCCTGGTTTGGTATTTGCATACGAAGAAAATTTGCATCGTCCATAGGAACTTGGGGGCCAGCTTCACCTACCTCTTGCTATCTATTGAAAGGATATCGGCGTGGATAAAGGGTGCGAAGAAGGGAGGGGGGGAGCCGGCTCTTGAGAAAAAGAATAATACATTAGGGGGTTAAAATGCTTCCTAATGCTTTTATACCCCACACACCTTGTCGTATAATATTGAAATTTTTCTTTATGATCTTTTTCCTGCGGTGAAAAACTAATGTATTTTTTTAGGGATTTTCTGACAACTGTGATCATGGGAGTATTCTGAGTTTTTTTTAATTTCCTGCATTTCATTTGTGATCGAATGCGTTCTAGGGAGGGTGTTCTGGGACGTGTCGTGTTGAATTTTCATCAAGTTCAGTGAGGTTTTTTTAGGTTCATTCTCATGAACAGATAGCAATCAATCACGGTTTTTTTCTGAACAAACTCTTTACTTATGAGAGCATTATTATGACAGTCTGAAATAATCGGAATAGGAATGTCATTTTAAATTTACCATTTCTCTGCAATCCTAACAACTGTCTAAACAAATAAATCGAAATATCTCTAATGAATTCAAATGAAATACGACATTTTTCCACGCTTGTTTGATTTTCCCATACTTATCTATGCAACATAGGGTGCATCACAAATAATCATGACCCAAATATCTTGAGAGCGTCTATTGCCATTGAGGTATTATCCACCATTATACAGTACCTGTGATCGGGTTCGAGGACGAGCTCTACATATTGATCTACAGATCACAACCATAAGAGTGTTTCTACCTGTTGCCACTGTACTCTCTGCATCACTTATGTGGACACATCGACACTGCGTGTCTCACGTACCTTTGAATTCGTCACAATTCATCCTCATTGACAACTCCTGGGTTCACAATGGAGCCTACACAAAAATGAGAACGACAATCTGGCCTTTTCCGCCCCCGTTACAAAGACCCCCACGCACAATGGAAATCGTCCTACCTGCTTCAAGCTTTTCTTCGTCATCTTGATTCCTTCCATTGATCCAGCTGATCACTTTGTGAATATAAAGGATCAATCAATTTTCTGTTTACATGGGGCATTGCTTGTCCGTAGGAAAAGTCATCGACTTAAGGATATCTCAGTATCTTTTACAGTTTGGTACAGATCACACCATAGATTCAACCATTTTCAATCGTCAAATTTGTCAATTTAATCAAATTTGTTAAATTACATTTTCAATCATCAAATTTGTCAATTAATTTATCATTCAAATTACTTTTGGCCCCTTATTTTTGTATTTCTAAACATTCGTTGTGTATAAATGAATAATTGAAATTGTTTAAACGTTCGGAAATCTGATTTTTTTAGGCATAAAATTGATTTCTGGTAAAATTCTGAATATGAATAATTTTTTTTACAATTCTGAGCAAAGGATTTTTACGGTAGAAAATTGATTGTTTAAAAATTGTTCATAAGAAATGCTCGTAATTTTCAAAAACTGCAATTTTTAAATTATTCCATCAATCTTCCCCCAAAAGTGAACTTTCAATTTTTTGTTCCGATTTTTTAAATGTTTTCTAACGGTTCAATATCGAGATTCAAATTCTGACCTGCAAACTTTAAATAATAAAATCATTGTAAAATGTCTGGAAACTTAGGGTCAATTGGGGCTTAAATAGCAGCTCTGATGTTCGACTACAAAAATAGAAACGCATTTCACTGGGGAAAAGTAGCCAAAGTACTTGGAGATCCTCAAGGACATCCAAGTATCTTTTATAGTTTGGTACCGACTATACTATAAATTCAACCATTTTCAATCATCAACTTCGTCAATTAAATTGCGTGAGAAGAATTTGAAAAAATCATAAATTTTCGGCGTTATTCGAATTACATTTTGCACAGAATTATTATTTTGCTAACCATTCGTCTTTATAAATAAATAATCAAAATTGGTAAAACTTTCGGAAACCTTATTATTTAGGTATGAAATCGATTTTTGCTGAAATGCCGCATGGATCAAAGCATAATGATCCGTGCGACATTACCATGGCTTTAATGCATTTTACGACTGCTTCGAAAATTAGAAAAACATCTAATAAAAATAATTTGACATTCGAAAGTAATGGGAAAAAATCAATCAATCTGTGGGTTCGAATCATGTGAGTTAAAAATTCAAAATTTTCCTATTCAGGGATTGATTCAGGGCTCACGAATAATGAGACTTCCCTTCTCTGTCACCCGTGGAGGAGTAAATATGAAACACCTTCAGGAAGTATTCCTATAAAAATCATCGTGAGGGATCCCTGTACATATCTAGAGTGAAATCTCAGAGCATCAGTTTGGAAGAGGGGATTTTCTGAAAAGCCTCTGGTAGATATCCCTAAAAATATGCAACGAATCGAAACTAAGTTACCAGGCGAAATTATGAGCACAGCATTGTCTTCATGAAATAACAAGGCTACAAATGGGAAAAGGACCCAGATTTGACTCTCCTGATTATAGATTTATTTATGTTGTTCACTTGTGCGAATATCATTCGGCTTATTCGCTCCCGTTTGACCGATATGATCCTTTCGATTATTTTGCTCATCTGTCCCATTCGACTCTTATGATCATTTGACCCTCTTGATCATTTTGCTCATTCCTTGTGTTTGTTTATTCACTTTCACTGATTTTCATGATGAATTTTGATGAAAAAAATCAATTTGCCAATTTTTTGAAGGATTGAATGAAGGATTGCATTCGCAATATCGAGTCTACTATTATAATTTTTTTCAAATTTTATGAGCCCGAATTTGATGGAAATCAAAATTTAAATGGGCGTCTCACTTTACCAGCAGGGTTCATCACAGTCCGCGGTCCATTTTGCCCCGAAGTTGATTTCCAAGGGAAGTATGATGCGTCAAACTATTAACCTAATCATAATTACTAATCAACAGACCTGTGGAGATAATTCATGGAGGGATTTCCAGTCATAAAATGATAAAATTCATTTGTGAATTTTGTTTTTATGTGTGGCAGGTGGAATTTTGAAATATTTTTTCTTTCAAAATATATTTTATTTATTTATTTCAGTATGTATACCCTCTCGGGTTTTTACATTTTGTGCCCTTCCCATTTCCCCTTGTTTTTCAGAATATAATTAATTGGGGTTAGAATTAAGTCAAGTGTTTTCAAAGTGGTCAAAAAATCCATACCTATTAGTATGATTACGCAAAAGAAAATCAAATGAAAAAAAAAAGTTTTTTATCATAAAAATTCAGGAAATTAATATCTGATCTGAATTTTTGCCCAAAATTGTTTTTTTACCTGATAAATATGTGAAAAAATTACCGCGTTGAAATTCGCTGGGGGCAGTTGGCCATACTTACCCGACTAGACTCTTTATGCGGAAATTTACCAGCAAATCTTGAATCTCACAAAATCGAAAGTTCACAATCGTCGGAACGGAAAATCTCCACCACCTGTCCCCTCCCCTGCCGCCAATATTTTTTATCATCACCACCAAGTGTATCTCACGCTCTTCCTCCTCACCTTGCCTATCTCCGATGTACACAAATACTGGTAAGATATGCAGATATATTAGCGTAACGCGAATGCTAATCCTTGCTCATCGATCCGCAACCCCTTTTGGTTGAGAGATCGCGAGACGTACGCACATCGCACTGACCTTGGACCGTCCCTTCACCTGGCCCAATAAAAGACACTCCTCTCCTCGCTCCTCTCCCTCTCTCTCTCTCTCTCTGTTCCCCGATGCCTTATTATTCCAATGCATGTGTCATACGATCCGCAGGTACGTTTTATCGCCCCCTGAAGGTCTCCCTTTTTCTCCTTCCTGCTTGTATGTATGTGCCTCACCTATGCTAGATTCACACAATCACACTTATTAGGCCACGTATGCCTCCATACGTCCATCAGTGCGTTTGCTTCGCATGCGTTGGCACGTATAGGTACAACCAAAATGTATAACACACGGCTACACGCGGATATGGTAATTTACCGGCATCGGGCAGATATGTAAATAAGTTAGATTTGAGTTTTGCTGCGGCTGAGGGGTGGAGAGGGGGGGGGGAGGTGAGACGAGAGAGACTTTCGATGGGAACCACGCGATGCTCTAAGCGCCTTAGTGGCCACCATCATCCAAATCATTCAGGTCATGACTGGAGCCAGATTTATTGGCTTCTCTGGCGGATCTTTTTTTCCCATTTATTCAATCCTACTGACGTATCACGTACTATCCATAATATGGGTGTGAATAACCGGAAGCCTGGGATTTCATGAGTATCGAAGAGGCTGAAAACATTAGAGGAGCAAGGAAGAGGGTTTTTGCTTCCGAATGAGAGCTTTGTGATCGTTCATTCAAATTTAAGCTTCCAATTTGGTCTGTTAGGGTAACTAAATGTGGTCTACAATAGTATATTCTATTACTAGTGCGTAAAGAACCACTTTTTCGCACGCACGTGTAACACATCCTATTTTTTGTGATATCTATCGAGTCCACTGTTCCCAACGGTAGTGGGGGTAAAGTGGTTGTTTTTGTGCACGAGTACGTAAATTTCACGAGAATCGAATTTTCAAAGAAAAGTTGAAAAACGTGAATTTTCAAAATTATGCCCCGTTTTCTTTTTCTCGTCAAATCACTCAAATAAGTATTTTGGGCCGTCATACAAGTTGGGCTTCGTCCTGGGTCTATTTTATTTTCAATTTCTTTATTCTCGAAATTCCACGAATTTGGTCAAAATACCCCAAAATGGCGTTGATTGACGTTGATTAGTTTTGACTAAATTTTCGGAATTTCGAGAAGGAAAAATTAAAAATAAAATCGATCCAGGACGAAACCCAAGTTGTATGACGCCTCAAAATACTTGATTTGATGATAAAAGTTACTGAAAAAAGATAAGAAAAATAAAAGGTGACATAGTTTTGAAAACTCAAGTTTTTCAAATTTTTTTTTTGAAAATTCGACATTACGAACACCTAGGGATTGAAAACAAAAAATTACTCAATATTTTCTTATAGATAATAGAAAATGGAAAATTTTGAGCTGTCATAAATTACAATCGGCTGAATAAAACCCGAGTTATTGAAAACAACGAAAAAACAAAGAAAAAATCATATTTCCGAAATGGGCTGTCGAAAAAGTCTGAAAAAGTAGAGAAATAGTGTCCCTAGCCCTCCAATCGTAGAAAAAATCGAGATCAATTTCCAAATGGGTGGTCAGCCGTTGACTTATTTGACATGGATACCTTACATTGAGTTACCCCAGCACAAAAAATGGTAAACTTAAATTTGAGCGATTATAAAGCTTCCATTCGGAAGCAAAAGAGCAATTACCCCCTTGTTTGATTTAATTGGGAAACTGAAATGAAGATTCAGGTTTGATTTAGAGGATTTCAACTTTTCGACCACAAGGAAGCGATTGTGCCCTTCATTCTGTTTTGGATTCGATCATGATAGAGTGTCAGCAAATGGATATTTTAATTTTTTACAGATTTTCAACTTTTCACACATTTTGAAACAGTCTGATATAAAAATCAGCAGTTATATGTATTGTCACGGAGACAACCGACAGTTAACAAAACTATCAAACTCATTTATTTGTTAGTATGTATGAAAGCCGACTAACCAGAGTGATTTCGACACGTACGTTGGTCAAATTAGCATAGTAAACTCGGGTAGATTATACACTAATCGATGGGTTGAGGGTCTTTCGGTCATCCGTGTGGGTTATACAACGGCCCGATGTGGCCAGCTGGACGTCCTGCATATTTGGCTCTATCAGTGCGTGGTGAAAATTTTAAACCAAAAACTGATAAATCCAATTCCCATTGGGTTTCTCCAGAGATAATACAATCGTTGCTTATGTTTATGAGGACAAATGGGGGTCAGTGAATTATAATAATCCGAAGTCAATAACATTAGTCATGCTACACGATGAATTTGCTGAATGATTGATTTGAGAGAGAGCGGTAAAACTGAGGTATTTAATGGAGTTATTGTTCTTGGAGTCAGCCAGTTCGGTATAACGTATAATAATATAACGCCTACGAAAGTCAGTATACGTATGCAAAGTGACTCGTTTGTGATATCGTTATTACCTAGGGCGTCACTGGGCAAAAGTTATGCCTGCTGCTGAGTCTATTCTGCGTCGCAGTACATTAATTTCATGGATTCGATCACCCTCGTGTGGTGGCAATTGGATTGGCGCGATAGACCATACTCGGGTCTTCGCTCCGGTTGTAACACATACAGTGCATACCTTTACTGACAGTTGGATATTAGTGGAGAATATCAGAATGATTTATTCCGTTCACTTAGGGATTAGTTCAATGCGTTAATTTAATAATAGATTTTTAACAAATTCATTTATTTTTTCTAATAGATAATCTTATGGGCGACACGAATATGATTGTGGAAATTGTATTTTTTGAAGGACTATCGATCAAATGAAATGAGTCAAAGGGAGGCGTAATTTCTGTTTAAAATAAGTTTCTGGTCCATAATTTTGAATCTTTAAGAAGTGTCGATTTGATTTAGAAACCTTTTTGAAAAACAGTAAGAGAAAAGAGTTTGTCAATAATCAAGATTTTGGGATCCCTTCTATTGGGAAGTCTAGCACTCGAATACTCTATCTATTGGACAGGATAGGACCCCGTGGAAGTAGGTTGGGAGCCCTATCTGTCCCAAGGAGCTACTGTCGAGTGGTGAGAAAATATGAACCCGTGTAAATAGGTTCGCGACCTATTCCTATCCCCATCTGAGTACCTAAATTGTTAACTTACCGACCCGAAGGGAGGAAGTTATTGTAATGACCTCGAAAATCAAAAGTGGAAATTTAATGATATCTCCACATGTCATGACTCCTCGAATATTTCTAGAATGTTCTTGAATACATCTCTGTGTGTGTGTGTGTGTGTGTGTGTGTGTGTGTGTGTGTGTGTGTGTGTGTCTGTGTGAATGTATGTGTGGAAAAAATTTTAGGGACACGATTTCTCTTGAACGAACGGTGCAATTTAATGTTTTTTTTCAAGTGATGCAGCTTGTGAAGATGATTGCCTCAGCGCCTCTTTAGTTAGTCGCAAACAACATGGGAAAAAGCGTTCAAAAATCATTACAATAGTTCGATAACTATTAACGAATTAATATTAAGTTTAATATTAAGTTTAATATGATAAATATTGGTCAATAGTTAATGAATTCACTTGAAAGGTGAAAGTGAAGTCAAACAAGGCGAATGCACGCTAGCCTGTAACTAAATCCATTTGTTAACAATAACTAATCCTGTCTATCAGTGCACTATTTCTTCCAGAGTAATGATGCGATCTGAAAGTTTTGTTTTTTTTGAATCGATGCAGGTTAATGTTACTTAGAACTGATTAGTTTATAAAGATGATAATCTGCATGAGCGTTCGTTAGTTCTTCGCATAAAACATGTGTAAAAAAAATTAAAAAATGAGTTTTCTTTGAAAATTCTACAATTTTATCGAGAATAATGATAGGATTTGATTTTCTTTTGTTACAATCGATGCATCGACATGTCATTCGATTTTGATTGGATGCTGAGCAAATCGTCTTGGCTATTCCCTCATTATCCAAATGGAAATTTCAAAATTTGCTTTTTTTTCTAATAAACAAAAAAATGGGATTTCGTCGGCAAGTTATTGGTTCAACACGTGACGGGTCACACCCACTTCACCATATCCGCCATGAGAGCGAGTGACCAACAATCTAGTAGAATTTAAAAAAAATTGATTTTAATGTGGAATGACCTCACGCCTCCTTCTATTCTTTCATTATTCATTATTATTTAGTTAGCACCCATCATATTGAGTGAAAGTTCACATTTTTTATGGTCAAATTGACCATAAAATTCTTCTATTGAGCCAATTTTTGTAAAATTTTATGAAGTGTTTGTTCTTTGCGTAATTTGCATATATAAACATGCAAAAATCTAAGTTTTCATTTTTTCATCATTTTAATCATGATTTTTTCTTTTATTTCGATTTTGATGATTCTGTTTTCTCAAGCTGAAATAGAGGGAATTAATTAGCGATGCAGAGAGAACCATTTTTAACTGCGAAACATATTTTTTAGTGTAGAAACTTTACTCCGAACATTACGTAAATACCTAGAATTATTATCATATAGAAATCTTAATCAAACTCGAATGAGTACTAAAATTTAATGATAAACTTGTTTATTCCGTGCGAAAATCTCAAACTTTACGTTAATCTCGTGATCTTCAAGCGGAAATGAGAAATTTAGAATTTAGAAGACTAAAAATGAATCACGAAGAGTCACACTTGGACTTGTACTAAAATCTTTCAACTGACTGATCCAAATCCACTTTTTAACTGTAAAATTCACATTCATCACCTGCCTCTGCAATAAAGTAACCCAACACGGAGAAAATTATTTGGTGAATTTCACTAACTAGTTGGTAAATTTCAACAACTATTTGGTGTTGGTATTGGTTGCTGTTAATTAAAGTTCAAAAAAAGATTTTTCGATTTCATTCGCCAACCATTTGTTAAATTTTCAATAAAAGTTCTTCGATTCATTTGATGGATCAAATTCAACAAGGAATTGTTGCACATTATTACAAAAATATCTTTTAGGGAAAACATTGATCAATTCTCAAGATATAAATGATTGCGGGATTATTTCCAAATCTATATATGCTCTCACCATCTAGTTTGGTAGTCAAAATTGATTGAATGAAATTGAAATTCTTCTCTAAATTTCAATTAAATAGTTGTTAAATATCACCAACTAGTTGTAGAAATTCACCAAGCAATTTTCTCCGTGAATTCTCTGGATATTACAGTTGTCACTAACTGCAAACCATTTCCTTCTCACATCTGTCACCCAACAACTCTTTTAATCAATTCGATATTCTCCACACATACTTCTCCCCTCAACTCTCACTCCCCCCAATTAATTAATTACCATATCCCTACTATTGATTTTCACCATATGTCTCCTCAATTCACCTCGAAACTCGTTAATTACCTCAGCACAAACTATTCAAAAATTTCTGAATATTTATGTGTTCAACCAATAAAATGTTTTTACCTCGTCAGCTGCGTCAGTTCGCAATAAACGCACCTAAAATATAAATACATCCATCCACATACTCTCTACCGTCCATAGTGTTCCGAGTTTTACAGCACCCCAAGTTCCGATAAGAATCTCTTCACCTCGACCATACTCTCCACGCGATTCGTGCATCGATCCGATCTAACGTTCGATCGATAGATTGAAAACTTCCCCACCATGAGCCTCCATACACCTGCACCATTACAACTGCTTTCCTGAAATTCGTAGCGATACGCTGTTGGGACGCGTAACTGCGTCCCAAACGATATTGGGGCAAAACTTGTACATTCGTGCAAGTATGTTGCCTTTGTACACGTAGTAGATGTATGTATTCATGTAGGTAAAACACTGGGGGCCCCCGCGCGCACACGCAGCCAGTCTCGTCACGCGTCTCTGAACAATGGCATTAATAGGCCCTGGCGAGTTATTAATTGCCGGTATATACCCGCCGGATATGACTGCCTATAGCCTCGACTACGGGCTCTTCCCAATACATACATTGTCGAGTGTGGAATCCACCGCCAGCGCCACCTGCACCTGATTTTCAAACAAATCATTCCAGGAATAATACTCGAAAATCATTGATTTGTTCAATCAGTAGTTTGGTGACGAAGAAAAAAATCCATTTATTTCCTCAATTATTTTTTAACCTTCAATGGCGACGAAAAACAGTGAAGATTATCATTTCCTGCAATTGACCTCGACTGTCACTCCAAACGTAAATCATTCGATAGGAACGGTTTAACAGACTCTTGTTATTCCCTTTTTATCGCATACATATGGGCTACTTTGTTTATCTTCTTTCTGTTGAATTTATTTTTGAAGAGTGTTGGGGACTTTTGGGTTACGTTTCTTTGCCGTTTCCCTCGTCCTTTCGAGTTGAAATTCCCCCCCCCCCCCATATTCGATCTCTTTTTTTCTCTCCCTCTGTCAAGTCATCTTTATGGTCAATCTACGGAGACGAGGCTCGAGTCCGCGTAATTAAGAGCGAGCGGACTGTCGGACTGATTAATAGAGGACGGTGTGAGATAATCAAAAGGAAGTTATACAGAATGGGAAGAAGCCAACGGAAAGAAGACGCGGAACGTCCTGGCGATTTCATCTGAGAGTCGACACATCGCGCTGGGTTTTATTATTTTTCATATCTTTCAAAAATATTTCCCTCTGTTATTATTAAATCGTGGTGTTCATCATTGCGGTTATATTTTCTCATCGTTCTTCGTTCACTCGTGAATTAAAAATGATTTAGCCAGGATGTTTCGAATTCGTGAAATTTATATGATTGTTTCATTGTATCGGATGTGCATCAATTATGGATTCCCTCTAACCCAGTAATTTTTGGACTGAATTACTTCATTCAGTTGGAATGCCACATCGTGTGTGAAATAAAACATTGAATAGTGAGGAGTGAAGGGCCATCGACCGTCTACGGGGTTACCAGCTGGCGCAATAACACTTTCAACTTGTCATTTTTTTCTTCTTCTTTTATTATTATTTTCGTATTTTGTAGTCTTTCTCACATAAAACGAACAAAAAGAGTGACAGAGAGAGAATGAGCTATGAAAAAATTAGCGTTGCTCAATAAGCCATGGGAATCTTCCAGACTGAAGTTGAATGTACGAAATAGAAATTCAGCCGATCAGTTGAGACTTTTGTTTTGCTACTTTCATTTTGAAATATTTTTTAACAACGGACATCCATTTGGGTAGGTGGGCTTCAGGTGTAACCAGACATTGAATACAGGTGATAAAGGTTTATAGGCATAGGCTGGCGGCCAACCAGCCCCCACCCACTAACAATACTTAACCACCATCATCATCAGGGCACTTCACGCGTGGACGATTCTGGTCGTCGTCGGTCCGAAACGACCAACGATTCTAATCACCATTTCCAGGCGTTCCTTCGCGCTCTTGTGGATTCGCATGAGGACACCAAAGAACTCATAATATCATTAAGAGTAAAACAAAAAAAGATGATCTTTGATTTTTTCAAGTCACTTTCTGGGCACTTGACAAGTGTGCCTGAAGTTGAAAAAAAATGACTGAATCTTTGATATGAAAATTCTTTGGAAGTTGATGAATTTTAGTCTCGCTTATCAATTTATTCGGTGCAAAGTGTGAGAAATAGGAAATGAAAAATTTAGTACCAGAACTTATCAATTGGGAGTAATCAAAATACCAATTTCACCTACAAGATTACGAAAAAAACTAATTCGAAGAGAAAAATTTGTTGAAAATAACTTGAATTTTTGTAATCGTGTGGCATATTGAGCTCTCGGGAGTTTCAATCAAAATGATAGCAAAAAATGCAATAATTGTAGTGAAAAACATTATATTTCTGTGAAAATTTGCTAGAAATATCAGAGTTTTACTAGGCTTATGATGGCATTCCTTGTTAGGATTTTAGTAAAAATTCCTGAAGGGCGACTATACTTCATTCGAAATTTTGACATTGGAATTTCTTCAAAACATTATGCGAGAAATATTTTTTCTCAAAATTTGATAATGAATTAATGTATTTTGTCACTCAAATTCAACTTAATTCGTTTTTAAATTACAGTTAATTCTTCATGAATGAATCAATCCTCCTCCAAAAGGGGAGAATCTCATTTAACTCGTTCTCTGTTAGAAGATTACTCTTGAAATCTCAAATGGCAAATTGAAATTTTTAACAACCACTAATTCACATCAAATTTCCACGAATGTTGCTGAAAACTCAATTGTAAAATAAAAACTCAATTTCGCTATACGTCTGGAGTCTTTTTCCAACCTTTTTGCTCACCTTCACACTGCTACAAAAAAAATTGAATTCTGCAACATTAAATGAAATTCCAATTTCCACGGACATACGAGAATGAAAATTAATTATAACTGCTATTAAACTATAGATGAGCGCTTGACATGAAAAACTCAATTGTTTTAATTTTCGAAAGAATAGGAAATTGGATGCACGATTTCATCTTAAATTGAGGTGAACATCACAATCTTGCCGTTGGCCATTCCCATGCAGTTGTTACTCAAAAAATCAACAACCAAAAATTTAAAACAAAGTTTTAAAAAATTTCTAAGAATGTTGGTTAACTCAAAAAAGAATTATCCCGTTGAATTTCTGAAGCCCTTTTGAGATTGGACTATATCAGAGACCACAGCCGATACTTCTCATCGTCGACTGTCGCCAAAGGAAACCATTTCGAGTGGTTAAAACGCTCGGCGTGCGGCTTTTCGCTACAAAAGCCCCCCAAAAGGATCACCAAACGACGACTGACACTTGCATTTTGTACTCAATTTTCCATCTCTTCTAAAGCGTCTCCGCTGGGTATCTTTCGCTCGCCTATTACACGGAAGCCATGATCCAGAGGAAAGGAGAGAGATACACTGGGGTACATATCTGTTCGACTGTATACGCTTTCCTGTCATTACTGCATTCCCCATATTCCTCCTCCACCTCCCTCACTCACTTCTTTCTGCCCCGGTTGATGCCATTCCTCGCCTCCTCCCCCTCTCTGCAGCTAAACACACGGAACGTATTATATGCACTCGATCCCACATAGAGATACACATTTCGTCGTTGCATCGTTTGTTACGGTGGCTCCATGATACTCCCAAACAGCTTCTTCATAATAATATTTATTTTCATTTGCCTTTGTTTCGATAATGTCAGCGAGAAATTTCTCATCCAAATTTCAGCCAGTAGAATTGCACTGTTCTTGACCGTTATTTTACACAGTCAACACGGTAGTCAATTGACAATTTCCTCAATTCTGATTTTCACCAATCAGTTTCATACTAATAGATTCCCCGGCTGCAGGGAAATTATCAGACTGGTATTCCTCACATTTAGGTGAAATGTACCCCGAAACCCCGAACACCGCACCCTGATCGACCAAAATCACACGGAGAGAATTTTTTTAAAATTCTAGTGCTAGCACGGGAAAAGAGGCCCAAAGTGACGGCCAGGAAAAAAATCCAGTGCTGACACTGGAAATTTTATTGGGAAAAACGTGAATTTTTCCCCGTATTTCTGTTAAAATTTCACTGAAATCCCCAGAAATTTTACCAGAAATCCCGAGAAATTTTACGTCAACAGCACAAGAATTTTTCACAGCCGGTGGATTGTGATTTTTTCCAGTACTCCTACTAGAATTTTTCTGGAAAAATTCTCTCCGTGCAGAATTGACGAAACTGTCCTTCGAATACCCCTCGACCTTCAAAATTCATCGGATATTTCTCTCAAGTTTTACCGCATATAAACGATCGGGATTAGTTTTGCAGTAAAATCCCTCACCCTGCGCCCTCCGGATTTTAATCTGCAAAACTGATTCCTATCGTTGCTATGCATCAAAACATTCGGGTAACATCCGATAATTTTGAAGGTCTTGGGGTATTATAGCTGATAATTTTTGATAATTCCACTGGTAATTTTTCATTTTGATATGTATATGAATAAAAAAATATTTCCTGGTCGAGTGAGCCCCTCGTTGGAACTGACAGATGGATTTTGTCTCATAGTGCAATTCTCTTGGTCAAAATTTGGATGGAAAACTTCTCTTCTGAACACCACTCGAGCTTCAAAATTAATCAGGTATATCTCTCAAGGTTCCCTACATACAAACGAACCTGTCAAGTTTTTCAGGAAAAATCATCAGTACTTCGCACTCGTAATTTTTTAACCTGAATAGCTTGACTCCTTCGTTGTTTACAACGAACCTATAGTCAGGTTAAAATTTCTTTTTCCTTTGAAAAATTGTATTTCAATTGTTTTCATTGAGAAACCAACATTTCGACAATGGAAACCATTGAAACTTGTGGCCTGCAACTAGGGAATAGAAGATTTATTTAACTAAGGGAAAAGAAGTTTTACTTAGTTGGACTATATCGGGAAACACCTGATTATTTTGAAGCTCTTGTGATACTATACACGATAATACTTAGTTTCATATTGACTTGTAATATGGCTTGGGGCTGGCAATTCTAGGAAAAAGAAGTTATGGACTGGTTGATGCGCTCCTCGAGGACGTCGCTGGAACACTATGAGAAATTTATCGATCTCAGCCCCTGACATATTATACTGTCAGGAAAAAAATTTAAATTTCACAGAGTTTAGTAGTAATTTTCAGGAGAGCGACATCAAATTCCATCTAGGAAGGATTTGGAATTCAATGAAATTGCAAAAATTGTACCGGAAAATTCAGCCAAAAATTTCCAATAATATACGGAAGTGAGGAGTTTTCAAAGATCTCTCATATACTGAAGGATTTCTAAAGATAATTTATAACATTCAGAAGTTTTCAATTTATCATTGAGTTCATCCCGTCAAATCCCGGAAATTTTAATAATGTTTAATTTCCAATAAAGTTTTAGGAAATCTTGTCATTGAAAAATCTAATACTCCATTGATTTTCTGTTCGAATGATCTAAAAATCAATAAAACCCGAAAATTTGAAGGAAAAATGGAATATTCGTGTTATTTTGCTTCTGATTATTTATGTTTCAATGAAAATTCAATCACGTAATGAAATTTCTGTCTGACTCCCACTGAAAACTCATGAATTTCCTTGAATTCTACCTAAGACTAGAAATTTCATAACCATTTTTTCCCTAAATCGGATTCAATATCACTCTCATGAGAATCACTACCATATTTTCCATGAAATTTTGAAAAATTTCTAACAGTATACGAAAGCAAGAAGCAAAAACATGTTTGTTCACATTAAATATCATTTCCATTTCAATGGAGAATTGTAGTTTTCTTTGAACATACACGGAGAGAATTCAAAATTAAAAATTACAATGTGAACATAGCAATCAGGGACCACATCGAAACAATTTTTAAATTTCATTTATCTTAACCGATTTTTAACTTATGTCAAATTAAAGTTTATTTTATTCTACTACTTTCTACTAGATCGATGCGCAATGTTTACCATGTTCAACAGTAAATTTTGAATGCAGTGCATATGGTCCTCGATTACTATATTCCCACGTTCAAAAATGAAATTATCCCATAATTTCCGCCACATTGTGATGGAAAATATTGTTCGTAACTCGTGAAAAAATGTTTTTTGCACTCGTTACGAGATATACTATTTTTCCATGTAAAGAGCAATCCGGTGAGGAACAGTTATTTTGCAGATCTGGTGACTCTCTTTTGTCATAAAATCGATTGTTCTTCATGAATTTTCAGTTCTTATCGGGAATCCATAAAAAGTTTTACGAAATTATTTCACAAAAAGTCATCAAGAAATTGAGATTGTCCGAAATGTATTTCCAATTTTTTTGAACATTTTTGAAACATTTTTACCCGTCTTATTGTAAATTCTTTTCCTTATTCACTAAACTTTCTGAATTGATGGAAAACCGCGCTTGGAATCAAAATAAACAGAATTTTTATTTTCGGAATGCAATAATTCGAAAAATGCCAGTAACCGGATATACAATTCAATTGCAATCAAAACATGGAAAAGGAAAAAAATCGCAAAAAAACTCGGTTGTACTTATCTTTCTGCAAACCACTTCCCAAGGTCTTAACTCGTTCGCAAACGGAAGAATAAACCTCTGGACCTCTCAAGTGTAATGATTCCCTTTCAATTTCTCAATTTCTTCGAATGTATATCTCTTCGAAAATATGAGAAATGTCGAGTTGATAGCCGAGGTCAACGTTGCACCCGTGACTGCTCATTTTCTTCAAGGCCGAGGCGCTTGTCTTGTATATATACTGCTCGCCATCGCCAAAGGGCTCCCGAGGGCCTCCCGGATAATGACAAGCCACCGCAAAGTAATTTTACCGGAAAGAGCTTCGAAGCTTCTTTCCCTTGGTCATTATAGAATCTTCGTAGGTAAAATGAGAATATCTCCCAGTTCGTTCTTCATGTTCCCCCCCCCCTCCCCGCCCCTTTGTGGAGTTTTTTTTTCCAACTATGATGTGTACGTGCCCCATTGTCTCCCCCACAGAGAGTAGTGACAGTCATTTCCCACGGATTGAATTGTTAATTCCGTTTTCATGTATAATTGAATGAAAGATTTTCTATATTTAGATTGTGTAGATTGAGTTGATTTTGAGAGTTGAAAAAACGAGGGATGACTTGGAGTGTCCTTGTATCGCCTCATTAAATTGCACGCTTGCAGCTCACCGATCGCAAATTAATTCAATATGAACCCAACGACTTCCAATTAACGTATATGAAGCGTGAGGATAGAGATCGACTTCCCCTCGGTGAGGAGGTTCTGCATTATGTGGCAGCTAGGGAGGTAGGAAAAGAGGAAGCATCAGTCACAAACCATGGGGAAGGCATTATCGGATCCCAACTTGCACTGTATATACTGTGTGTGTGCACCCACTTGAATTATTTTCAAGTCTCTTAAATGCACCGTAATGCGCATCTGATGATACGCAATGACGTTTAATCACGATTATCAGTGAAAACAAAAGAATGGAAATTATGTTTAAGAAGAAAATGGTGAATTAAAAACGATACAAAATGAAAAAATATGACCGCGGCTCAGTATGCTCCGTGGAACGTGCAATTTCCGTTTGAAATAATTCGTTGGTCTTATATGTGACGTATTCCAGTTGCGACTGGAGAGAGGAAAAAATACAATGAACGGACGCGACGATTGAGCTGTCACGGCGTTTTTTTTTCTTCACGAAAATGAGGTTTTTTCCCTCTTGGGTGTACCTGACCCCCACTCCAGTCAATTTACTGAGTAGAGAGTGACTGGGTTGACCAATCGACGGTTTGTTCACACTTTCCAGCCAAACTCGAATAATCGTGTGAACCAAACCGTTGGAACTGAAATTATCTCACTTGGGAAATCTGGGAACAATAACAAATTTTTTCTAGAAACTGAGAATTGCAATGATCGAATGGCTTGGTTAATGAGTTCGTCAAGAGTCTAAAGTCTAGTGTTGAAGCGGTTAGAGAATGAGGCAAATGGCCTTCAGCACCGCTACTAGCCCATAAAACTCTCAAATCCTGAAGATTTATTCTGTTCGTGGACAGAATTGTGAATTTTTTTTTTCGATTTGGGAAAGGCACAGAGAAAAAAATTTTTAATTTTTTGGTAAAAATTTCTGAGATTTGAAAATCTATGGAAGTGAAAGGTAGCGAGGGAAAAATCCGGGAAGTAAGTGGCATTTTTACTCATTGCAAGTTAATTTTTTCCTAAAAATGTTTTCAAAGTTATTATTCTTGTTAATTTTTGCTTAAATTTTGTGTAATTCTATATAACTCAAGGGGACTTAATACTTGTGAGAAATTTTGTAAGGTTCTAGAGACACCCAATTTGGATCATCTATTGTTGGGGACATTAGAAAACGATCAATAAAAGTTCAAGAATTTCGGGCACTGCATTTTCGAGATATGCAATGCCCAAAATTAAAAAATCTCCTCTTTTAATTTTTGGTGATGCATATTTTGAAAAATGAACCAGTTTAGGTCCTTGAAATTTTGATCGTCGGTTTTTAATGGGCCCCATAGCAAAAGATTCACATTTGGTGTTTCTACACGGAGAGAAATTTTTGATGAAAATTATCCTACCGTTCTATAAAAGTGTATCATGAGTCATCGTTTCCTCATTTCTATCCTGAAATTTAGTAAAATCTACTATATGATGATCAAATTTTATTCTACGTTAGAGAAATTTTATCCTGACCTTTTATGTAGATAACAACGAAAATTCTAGAATGGTTGGTAAATTTTATCCTACCAGTACAGTAATTTTTACTCTATCGGCACGATAATTTTTATTTTTATCAGGATAAAATTTCTCTAATGTAAAATAAAATTTGATCATCATGTATTAATTTTTACTAAATTTCTGGATAGAAATGAGGAAACGATGACTCACGATACACTTTTATAGAACGATAGGGTAATTTTTATCAAAAATTTCTCTTTGTGTAGAGCACTTTGAGAAATTTCTCCCAAATATAGAGTATTAAGGAAACTTCTTAAGGCATATTCTCTTTACATGAAGGGAATCTTGTATCAAAAGTTCAGAACTTTAGGGTTCTTAAAATAAGAACCTTCAGATTCTTGAGTCAAGAACATCCGGGTTCATTAAGAACATTCCCGTACTTGAATTGAGGATTTTTCATGTTTTAAAATCAATTCATTTTTGTTCATCAATCTTCTGTTACTAAAATTATATCACTTGATTTCTTGACTCAATTAACGTTCAACCGTTCCTGAATTTTATTCTTTAATAATGTCCTTGTACTTGATTTAAGAATCCAATGGTTCTTGATTCAAGACCTTTCTCACTCAAAATAAGTAGGTGTTTGTTACTGAGTTCCACACCCAGAAAAATGGTTCTTTTGAATCCAATAAAAATCTTTATTTGAAATTTTTTACTTTTTTTAATAATATTTTTGCTACAAATGAATAAACCTGTTTACTTGTTTCAAGAAGAAGGATTTAATTATATAAAGCAAAGGATTCATTCATTTCAAATAAATTTTGTATGAAAGTTGAAAAAAAAAATACTTCAAATAAATGATTTTTTAAAATTGAATACACAATTCATTTCAAATAAATGGTTTTTTTACTTTTAGAAAATCACATTTCCATGTATTTTGTGAAATTTTCAACAATATTCTTGGACTAATGTCAAATCTGGACGATTAGAGCTCTGGAATCATTCTGATCCAATTTTGCATTACACTTTTCACTTCAGTATATATGACCTTTTTTCACAATCGTCTCCTTGATATTGAAACGATAAAACAAAAATTTCTTCTCCTCCTTCTCCCTAAATGTCTTACGTGATGTATGTACAGCCCCTAATCATTATTGCATGTTTTTCGCTCAATCTTTTGCGAGTTTATTACCATTTCAAAGCGATGATAAATTATTACTATCAAATAAATATTTATTCAGTTCAAAGAAAAAATTTCATTCAAATAACGAAATTTTCTTAATATAAGCAAACTGTTTATTTGATATAGATAAAGAATTTATTGGGATCAAATAAAGATTCATTAATAGTAAAAAAACATTTATTTAATATAAACAAAACGTCCAATGAATTTTTTTATTTAATTTGAAAAAATACTTCATTTGGTACTATTTAAATGAACTTATTGATTTGATTCAAATAAATCATTTTTCTGGGTGCAGGGATGTTATTTCCTAAATCAAGTAACCAGTTGCTTATCTCAATGCTCAGTGTTTCCTTTTAGAACCATGAGTTCCTTAGAATCAATAACTCGCTTCGAAAAGCTACAGACCGGCTTCCTCCCTGTATGCAATAGTAAGTATCAAACATCTTCAATATTTCCTCCAAGCAAAGAAAACAAACATTTCAATAGCATCCCTTTACCTCGCTCCACCGCGGTCAGTACCCCTACATCTAAACCCTAAATAAAGCCCTCAAAATTTCATAAGAGCCAGTACTATCCCTCCAGTCCAATTTTGCGTCGGACCTCGAGTCGTCATTTATCCCCAAAAAAAAGGCCGTACAAAATCTAACCGAGAGCGAAACCAATATCGCAATGTTCACCGCAGAAAGTTTAACCGGTAATGCCATACAATATCTACTCCAGCTTCCATTACTCCGGTGCTCTTCTCCCTCTTCTCTCTCTACCTCCTCCTGTCCTCTCTCTCTCTCTTTCTCTCTTTATGCCAATGCTCAGTTGCACCACCCCCTCCTCTTCGCCGTCGGGGGGTTTGGTGTCGCTCCCACCAAGTTCCACGTCCACCTCCATATCTCGGGTGGACCGACTCGGAGTGTGGCCCCTGCAGTTGTACAAAGTGAGACAGATTCATCGCAAATGGACCTCAACCTGAGGAAGATGCAATAGACCCGCGAGGGGCGGGAGGGATTGGAGAGGTAAAGAGGGAAAATATCTGCTCACCGTCGGCTGTTTCACGTTTTTCCTTTTTTCCAATTATCGATAAGACGGAGACGGCGCAATAGCGTATAGTCCGCGACCTCCTGCTCATTTTTTTTCTTTTCTCTTCCTTTCTTACTCTCTTTCTCTTCCCTTTTTCACCGCCCCCTCACCCTCATCTCCCTCCTCGTTTCTGTATAGAACCGAGGATTCTACGTGGCCGCGATAAAATTGCCTCTTCGCGTCTCCACTGTTCTCGATACCCTCTTTATTCTCCTCAGAGGTTCTCTCATACTATTCTTTTTCTTTCTCCACTCTCCTTTTTTCTCGTCTCGCTACAAACCGAGCACCGGCAATGGTAGCACGAGTGCGAGTTTGGGTAAGAGCGAGAGAGAAGAAGAGAGAGATTGCTTTCCTCTCTGCAGCCGAGGTGGAGGAGGCTGCAAAAGCGATTTAACACGATTGGCCGGTGGGAATAAACTGGCGAGACGCGGCATTGGTTCCATTGGTTCCATTGGCTCACCACTCCACCCGTCCTCTTCCCTCTTTTCTCTCTCCTCTCTTCCTTTTTTCTCTCCCTCGGTGTCATTCTCCCTCTTCGTTATTCTTCTCCCACTCGGTGGAACACAAAACACAACTGGCCTCGCAGATCGGTCATCACGGGCTGTATAAGTTGAGCATTGTTGAGTGAAAAATATTCTTGGTGGGTATAAAAATGAGGGAGTAATTGCATCGCGATGTATCCAGGGTATATGGAGGGCGATTCCTTTAGCATCGACAATTACTCTCGTTCCAAGACTGTTTCAGTAGAATCCGAAGAATTTTCATTCGGTGCTTTATATACGAACGTGTAAAAGTACTGGATGCTGAATGCTGGAGAAATTGAGGGAAAAGAGAGGAGGTGTGGTGAGTGGCACGGATGGAGATGAAAATTTCCAAGGCGTTGCGTTCGTGCCTTTCGTTGTCTTTATGGTATTATGAAAAGGGTGGAATGCATTTATTAGTTTATGCAAGTGGTCTATATTCAAGAGTGGTGAATATGTCACTGAACTCGTCGCATATTCCATCATGCTGGATGTTGATTGCAGTTAATTAAAAACTCATCAAAGCCAATGAGATCATTTCCTTTTTCTAAATTTTCTGAATTACTTTCAGGCGCAGATGTCGGTGGCATGACGTCAGAGTTCATTTTGATGGAATTTTTCATCGGGTATTGACTGCACTTTTCGAGAAAGGGATTTACTAGAAATCTCGTCAGTTGTATTGTAGGTAAGTATTGGACGAATCTCGCAATTCAAGGTTGATTAGTTGTGGGAATGACAATCTACACTGTTAGAAATTTTTTGAAATTTCATGCAAAATGTGGTAGCAATTTTCATAAGAGTGACATTGAATCCGATTTAGGGGAAGAATGGTTATGAAATTTCAAGTTTTAGGTAGAATTCAAGGAAATTCATGAGTTTTCAGTGGCAGTGAGACGGAAATTTCACAACTTGATTGAATTTTCAATGGAACATGAATATTTAGAAACAATATGACATTAATTTTCAATTTTTCCCTGAATTTTCCTAATTTTTCCGAATAATTGCACTGAAAAATCTAGTATTTTATTGATTTTCAGATCATCCGAACAGAAAATCAATGGAATATTTCATTTTTCAATGACAAGATTTCCTGAAATTTCAGTGGAAATTAAACATGATAAAAATTTTTGAAATTTGACACAGAAAATTCAGACGAAGATTTTTAACAGTGTAATAATGCCCAAAACATAGGATATGTGAGGCAGCCAACTAGATTGTGCATTGAAAAAAGATTAATGTGCACAAGGAATCAGAACAAAGTATGAAATTGGGGTAAGAAATCCAATGAGACTACAAAAAAATTCCGAAATCTAAATTCCGCTTAGTCTCTTCAGATGAAATAATTTTTTCTGAGGAATTGATCGCTTCTGCGGGATTTCAACCGTGTTTGAGTGCTGGATAAATCCTTACTCTGACATGTTATTATGTAGAACTCAGTTCCAATTCAAGTCGGATGGTGCATGAATGAGAAATTTCAATTTATAAACAAAATTTTTTATTGCTATCCTCACCCATTTCTATTTTTTTTCATCTTATTATAGTGTCACCCAATTTTTCTTGAATTATTCGGAATAGGAATAATAATTTCGAGGTTCAAGTCTGGGCGGATTGAGCTAAGATGAGATTATGATTAAGTGATTTCTTTTATCGATATATAGGGGTTTTCGCCAATTATTGGTATGGTTTTGTACCTTCAAAAGTTGAATTTTCTTGAGGCTTTTTATGTTAGAGCTGTTGCGGGACACCGTTGATTTTCAGACGTGTACACGGAGAGAAATGTTCACTAAAAATTACGAAATTCTCACTTCACTCATCGATTACGGAATCGACTCAGAAAATTTAAGTGACGGTATCGTAATTTTTCACAAGAGATTCAGATAAAAATTACGGAACGCTCCGGAAAAATTCCGTGACAGTTCCGTAAAATTTCCTACAACCACATTTCGCTCCGGAATTACGGAAAAGATACGTAATTTTTATTGAATATTTCTCTCCGTGTATACCGACCACTCGCCTTCTAATGCGTAATTCTTGTTTAAAACCATAAAATATGATCACTGAACGTCAAGTAACCAATGTTGAATTAATTTTACGCATTGGAATTATTTATTATTAACAATTAAATTGTTCAAACCGCCCTAGCACCCAAACTATGAAGAGTAGATGAAAATTTTCAAATCATGAATCGTCTAGAATTTAATAAGGAATAATTTTTGTCTTTTTCCAATTTTACGTATCACTTGTAGATTCCGAGATGTCAACAATAAACTAATTACGCGACCCGACACAGCGCTCTCTACTTGCGGTGCACGGTGGGCTTGAAGCGCTGTGTTGGGTCACGCAATTCTTTCCTTGCTCATATCTCGAAATCTGAAGAAGATATGAAAAATTAACAAAAAACAAAAATTGTTCCTTATCAAATTCTAAATGATTCGAGATGCGAAGCTTTTCGTATATCTTTCATAGTTTGGGCGCTAGGGTGAATTGTACAATGAATTTGTTGATAATAAATAGTTACAATGCCTAAAATTGATTGGAAATTGTTTACTTAACATTCTGTGGTCATATTTCATTGTTAAAAAAAAGCATTACGCATTAGAACGCGAGTGGTGAGTGGTCGGTCAATTCAGAAGCACTTTCTTGGGGGTGTCCCGCAGCTCTATATGGCTTTCTTATCATTCAAAAAGCCTAAACATTTTTTCATTTTTTTTTCTAATTTTATTACAGCCTCTACGGCAATTTTTGAGTTTTGTGAATTTTTGATAAAATTTTGCGTTTCGGCACAGGTCAATTTTTTTCGGATTTCTTTCGATTGAGAATGGTGCCGATTAGCTCACATCACAAAAACGAAATGCCTTAAAATCGCCAAAAAAAGTGGAACATAGTGCGTGGTGCCCCATCCCTCCCTCGATTGGAGATTTTTTATTTTTTGCCCCATAGTGACGATTTTTACGAAACATTAAAAAATTAGACTGAGACTTGGTATTCGTTCTATCCAAAAAAATTTTTTTTCAAATGTCGTTTTTGCAAATTTTTCCCAATTTTTCATTAATTTTTTTTATTTCAAAATTCATTATTTATGGACCATTCATGGACCATAAATAATGTATTTTTAAATAAAATTTTCAAAAATGAAATTTGAAAAAAATTATTTCCAATTTTTGTCAAAGGACGGAAAATCAGTACGTTCCTCCCTCAGGACCAACTTTCACTCAGGAGTGGAAAGTATTCACTTTCTTTTCCACTCATCAGAAAGCAAAGAACAAGCTTCTTTTTGCAGGCGTGTTAAAAAATATCATAATAAGGACGGAGAAAACATGACTTTCTGGCCTTGGTGCGCAATATACTATCCTGCAACTAGGATGCTACACCCCCTGCTCGCTCCGCTGTCCAACCTGGGGGGGAGGGTGTTCGTCACCCGCTCGCTTCGCTCGCTCCCCCCCTCCTGATGTGACCATGCGACTATGAACATGAAGATTTTTTTAACAGCTTTATTATTCGAGCTTAAGAGGGAATGTGCACAAATCTTTGATGAATGAATGAATCGATTTTATAGTTTGTATATAGAAATGTGCTTTTATTAATATAACATTCATTTATTCAAAAAGGAACGATAGTAAACTAGGAACACAATAGTATATTTCTAACCTAGGGAGGGCAAATAAAGGATCCTCAGCCGCCAGTGCAATTGCCAGCCGAGCCGAAGGCGAGGTAATGGTAATGTAATGGGGGAATACGAGGGAAATGTAACTTTGCGCCCGCCGGGACGGAAATATATTTTTCCGCGGGAAACAGCGGGCATTTCCCTCAAGTTATCCTGCTGAACGATATGGGCGTACAGTTCGGCACAAAACCCCAATTGGTGCTGCCAAACTTCACGCAGATGTTGCTCAGCAACGCAGATTTCGGGAAATACCAGATAATTTTCAAGTACTCTACTAGAACTATTTTTTTTCCCTTAGAATTTTGGCCAGAAGAAATGTTTGCGGATATTTGGCCGGTTACTTATTGCAGCGGAAAATAAGCGCGAAATGTGCGTAATAGAACTCTCTTAGGTTACCCCACCGCGACAATTGAAATCAGTAGTAATTTCATTGGAAAAAAAATAATTTTGAGGATTATCACTTATAATACTACAAGTGATAATAATTCCTGATAGGTTTGTTACAAATAAGAGAATCAGTCAAGTTTTTCAGTTTTTCTGAAAAACTTGACGACTTTGTTTGTATATGCAGGAAACCTTGGGGGAAATAGATGATTGATTTTGAAGCTCGTGTGGTAGCTCCGTATAATGTCCCGAATCGTGGTATTCGGGACATTATACGGAGAAAATTATTTGGTGAATTTCAACAACTGATTATTGAAATTTAATAAATAATTTTCGCCGTGTATGAGACGAAATCGATCAGTCAGTTTCCGCACTCCACTGAAAGATCTTCTGTTTCTCACACAGCAACTATCGGACAAAATTCTCAAAAAGTTATCAGTTGAAAACCATGTAAGTTGTACGCAATAAAAAGTAATTCAGGGTTAATGTCTCCGGTGTGAGAGATTCAATATTTCGGTGTTAAAATCAACTCGTTTTGGTAGAGCAACTCACCCTCAGCCCTGGGTCAAATTGTGGTACGGAGTGGATTTTTATTTTTTACTCCAAACTGTGTTGATTACCATGTTCATGTTGACACCATGGCAGTGTTAATTTTCACTCCACTCACATGGAGAGAAATGTTTTTTTATCGTTATTTTACATATTTTACACTTTAAAATGGTTAGATCGCACCATTCTACCCGGCCGGGATCTGAACTCGGAACCTTTCGCATGTGAGGCAACGAACTTACCCACTGCGGAGAGAAATGTTCAGTAAAAATTACGGAACTCACAGTTCGCTCGACGATTACGAAATCGACTCAGAAAATTTAAGTGACGGTATCGTAATTTTCCACAGGAGATTCAGGTAAAAATTGCGGAATGCTCTGGAAAAATTCCGTGATTTGAGGTAAAAATTACGTGACAGTTCCGTAAAATTTCCTACAAACACATTGCGCTTCAGAATTACGGAAAAGATACGTAATTTTTATTGAATATTTCTCTCCGTGCATGACTTAACTCCAAAATTAGTATACTCCGTGCGTTATTCACACCTTTTGTTCTGGACTCACAGTCGAAAGTCACTCAGATTTTTTTACTGTGTACCACGCGACGTCGAATGGTGTAATTCTATTGGTTGAAATTTGGATTGGAAACATAATCAAGCATAATTTGCAGTATTTTCGCATATCGAATTCCTTCATTAATTTGAATAGTTTTTAACCCTTAAGTGGTTGCAGCTCTCCACCGAACAGTAAGAGAATCCCCACCCCGTATTTTACGATTTCGAGAAAAAAATTTAAACAAAAAATTTTATTCCTCGTTCACAGGTAATTTTGAACTTTCAATAAATAGGAAATAAATAAATAGGGGTATGGAAGCCAAATAGTTGTTAGATAATCAATCTAAGAACTCGATTTGAAAAAGTGCAAGATTGGCGTAAGTCTGGACCGAAAATATGATGCTGATGTGTTCCATATATTTGAAAGAAGGAATACAAATTTTCATAGATTTTTCGTTCACAATGTTTTTGTGTTGAGAGAGAAAATAAAAAAACGGCAGAGATTCCCTCATGATGCGGACACTTAAGGGTTAACAGCAGATAATAAATATCAACACATGTTCAAAAAAATCTGTTTATGCATCATAACTCATGCATATTTGGCATTCATTCTGAGCAACTAGTAATTTTCCCAAAAAAAATTGGCAAAATTTCATATTACGAAATAGCATGTAGCTCATTGTTGTCGAAGCAAAGTACCGAGTGATGACGTTTCCATTGCTGGAGGGTTAATACTGGATGAATTGGAATTGAATATTATGCCGGCCTGAACAAACAAGCCCCATAACCGTGCTCACTGCGTAGAAAGAGAAAGGGAGTTTAACTTCAGGTATAGCAGAGAAGTGTTACGTTGGATAGGGGAGGGGTTATAAGGTGCACATTTTGGAGTGGCATACAACATGTGCTCACTGGTGCTCTGGCCACTTTGCCGCGAAATTGTAATTATAACATCGGTAAGTAAATTATAATACAATGCTTGGTACGGTATGTTTGGTATTCACAAGATAAACACAGTTTTGGACTGGCCAGGCATGTGCAGCGAAGGAATGGGTCCAGTTGGGTTGGAGTAGTTCAGAGAGAAACTCGCAGTATTCATGGGTAGGTTTGTGAAGTTGCTGGACCTCCGGTACCATAATCTAACCTCTTACAATAATTCATCACGAGTAGAAAATTATGGAGACTTATTAAAAAATTTTTAATTAATCACGAGGGGAAATGGAATATTACAGGTCATGTTATGGAAATAATTCTGTCATTAGGGAATAATTCATTCGATAAACATACTGGGAACTACACAGAGACAAAAAAGTCTCGAGTTTTCAGGACAAATTTTTGACTTGAAGAACTCTATCGCACTGAAATATAGATTTTTTCGATTCTAAAACTAATGAATCAACGATTGATAGTTGATAGTTATATTTAACAACCGCAAGGCGGTTGTTAAATAAAACATCAAATAATTATAGATGATGTAACATTCTGTCGACGTTTCGACCTCAGATTTCGAGCTCCTCATCAGGACAAAACCTCATTATCTTAATTTCTCGGTAATATCAAAATCACAAGTAATCAATTATAAAAACCTCATAAAACAATGTGCATAAACTTATCAAACACAAATCATGAGCAGAAAATGTCACAACTTAGATCAAGTTAAATGTCAACAGTCACTAATAGTAGTCATTTATAATGAAAAATGTCAAAAATCGAGAATCTCAAACCGTCAAAACTCTTTATACAACAATTAAGACAGCCCCAAAAATTGAAATAATACTCTACAACCCCCCCCCCTCCCTTAATTTAACAATATTAATTAGAGAACACGTCAATCCCCGGTGTTGTTACTTAGTGGAATGACAGTTGATAGAGAATCTACTACCCAGCCTATATATATCACTCCCATACCTCATTCACTAGGCCCAGGAGAAATTCCAATTTCCTTCCAAATTCAAACACTCCCCATTGTAACAAAAAAAACAAGCACCGTTCGGGCTAGATGATCAGACTGCTATAAATATTGCTCAACTCATCTACGTCAGATCGAAAATTTACGCTGCGTGGATTTTTTGTAACGTAATACATTTCCAAACGGTTCCTCTTCAAAAGATTCTCCTCTTAATTATTTCATGTTTTATTTAATGACCGCAAGGTCAATCATTGAATTTACGACGGTCAATAACACAATATATATATATATATATATATATATATATATATATATATATATATATATTTATATATATATTTTATATATTTTATATATTTTATATATTTATATATATTATATATTTTATATATTTTTTTTTCTATTTCATTGGTTTTATCAAAGTAATTCTCGATTTGAAACCCCTCCTCTAGCCTGTCGCCCCTCCTTTCTTTTCCTCTCATTGTTATCTGCGGTGTCATGGCCGGCTCACTCTTAGCTGTGCCCCATTCGAGCTAGGACTGCACGGGAAACCACGTAAAACCCCAATCGCACAGCCGGCCGATTGTGCAGTGTCCTAATATATCCATCTGTCACACTGACTAGATGGAGACACCAGGCCGCTACACCGTACCTACCGCCCGCAATTTTTGTGCGAGCGAGGTATTCCTAAGCGGTCACCCATCCAAGTACTAACTCAACTCAACGCTGCTTAGCTTGGATGTCCGCCGGAGCAACACCTCACCCACCCAACCATTACAGTCGGTTTCAATAACACAATATATTTACATCTAAAATTAATCTTCTCATGTTTGTGAATCCGTTCCTATTGAACGTAATGTTCAATTATGCCAGAATTTTATGAGTTTTGAAATGTTTTCAGTTTTTGAACACAAAGGTCCTTCATTCAACTCTCACTCTTCTCACTTGAAGTAAGAATAGGTTTTTGGTACTGAATTTTCCAGACATGTATTCTTAAATTGAATAACCAGTTTCTTATTTTCAGTACAATATCTTTCAAAACTCTGAGTTTTTTTTGAAGAAAACTCCTGAAAAAACTCCTCTGTTCAGAAAACGTATGATTAATTGTAGAGATTCATAGAAAATAACTCAGGCTGGATAATTTCGATTTTTTCCTACTAAGAGAATAGTTAATTTTACTGAATATAGTAGAATATAGGATATAACTGAAATGGTTAACGAAGCAAATGATTCAACTCCACAAGAAATATTTACTTGAATCAATTTCAATCAGTATAAAAAATATTTCAAATAATGAATTGAGTAATTTAAAGAAATTACCATGCTGCAACGTTGGTATCTCCACCTTCAAATTGAGCCCTGATGGGATCGACGAACGATTAGTATCGAAGAAAGGGCGGGTTTCTCTCTGCATCTGGCGCACCTGACCATCAGCCCTTCCTTCCGTTCATTTTCCTTCCTCCTTTCAAAACCTTTTTTCCCCCCCTCATTCTCATTCCCCTCTCTCTCTCTTTCTCTCTCTTCACTCTTTAATCCTCAAACCAATTCAACCGCACAATACACGGATATGAAGCCCATCTATACATGTGTATGTATATCGCCGGTGAACAGGTCTCGTAACGTCCGCTCCTTAATGACCATTATTGAAATTTTACTGCCTCTTAATTGGAAATTAATGGCGGGTTACCAGGCATCACTCGTTAGTAACTTAGCGCGATGGACTCGAAGAAGGTCCCATAGCCTGCAAACTTACCCACGTAAGTGTCTCAGTATTCTTGTTCAAGAGAATGACCACCATGCATCGCTCGCATCGATGTATTTTTACGAGGCTTAATTAATTCCCCGATGACACGAAAAAAAACGTTGAAAAGTGCACTAAAACCCTCCTCACCTTGGCCATGATTTAGTTCCCCCTTAATACTCAGTTGAGGAAAAAAGCCCATAAATTTTACATTAACGGGATTTTATAGATAATCATAAACTTGACATTCTCCTCTTGCTCTTTATTCCCCAGCATTCAATTGACTGAAGAAAGGAGTAATGTCTTTAAAAAAGCCCTCGAAGTAAATGCCGCAATAAAGGAAGACACCCAAAGTGAGTTGGCTTGTCCACTTATGCGAGGCGCATCGCTTCAGTGACTCTCCGAACGGAATTTCACCAACATCTGCGTTAACTCCTTATTCTTTTTTCCCTTCATTTCCTTCCACGTTTACCTTTTCCCCCTATCCTACAAACGTGAATCGTACATGCGAAGGTAGATGGGCCACAGGCGTCAAGGGTGAACGATCACAGCGACAGAAGGAGTGACGAGTGTCCGGTCGAGCTATACGTGATGTCCCGAGGAAAAAAGAATATACCAGAGAAAAGAAAACAACCCATTATAAATGAGACACTGAACCACTGGGAACATGTTCCCCTCCTGAGACCACCGGAAATGTCATTAGAAAGCATCAGAATACTTTACGATTATTGAATATTATTCAATATCAAATGATAAAACATGGTAATCAATTACCCATTGGATCGATCCCATTCAGCCATTCCCCCAACATCTGCCACAACCCTCGATAGACCCAATCCCCAGTGCACAGGTGGGTACCTGTTCAATACCATCAATACCCTTCACCTTCCAGTCATTAAGCCCTCAAGACATCCGGAAATGCATTAGCTACAACTCTGGAAAAAAATAAGAAGAAGAAGGAAGAATCCATCGATAATTAATACCTTGAAATCCCTTTCAACCCACCTATATAATCCAGCCAATTAGTTCCGGGCTATATACTTTTCACATTGATATCCCTCCCCCGTTCGCTGTTTTAGGGCTCCCACTTGCATGCGTCACCAAGGGTGATAATTGAATTAGCATTACCATCGGTAAAAATAAATTAGAAACTCCAGTAAAACAAACATTAGCATCAACATAACCTAGACCGCGGAACTAGGACGAGGCAAGAGGTACCCGAAAGACGAGGGAATTAGAAGAGAACGCGTAACATGGAAACGCCCTATTCTGCGCCCATCAGAATAACCCATTGAATTCTATCAGCCTCGATCCTCAAAGTGTGAAAACGCTTGTAAATTCAGTCTTCTGTACACTGTTCTAAGGACATACAAGGATCTCAGCCATCCGTACAACTGTTTTCAGTGCCCCCTTTTGCTGTACCCAAGGGACCCAGTAAAAGTAAAGCCCATTGTTTCCTCGCACGCGTCCTCATTCCCGGTTAACTGTAAGAATGTGTTGTTGGTAATACACTCGCTTCGACCCAAATATAAGTCTCCACCCTCGAATGTTTGGAAGTGAGGCCATGCATCGAAGAATGGAGAAACTCGTGGTAAGGGAGAAGAAGGAAAGGGTGAAGTAAGTAAGCTCGGCTATGGCCACATAAACATAAATTATCAGCTGGTAATTACGAGATACAGCGTATACCACCCTCTAGGTTGGAAAATACTCCACCTTGAGGCTTCCTCGGGTAGGATGCTACTCCCTTTCTTCCAGTCCAACGGCACTCATTTTCAAGAGTGTGAGAGGCTCAACTAAAGGGCTGGTACATGTACTCCCGGGGCCCAGAAGGTCTCTAAGACACCAACGAGAACGACTTATAATTGTTATATACATTCCATTAGGCTAATTGCTGAATTAAGACTTTTCGTAAAAGTATGAGTTGGAGAGCCTTCTTCATATTTGGGTAATTATTATTACGGTTTATTATGACTTATGGAGCTTGATATTGGTGGTTTTCTTCATGCTCTTTGTTTTATTCTCCTCTCTCTCGTTCACCTTCTTTTTTTTCCACTTGGTGCACCACATTGGTGGTTTCTGCCTTCGGTCAACGGTGATTGTGCTCCCCCGTGGGAGGGCGTACCGCGCAAAACATAATATAGTGCCCAAGATAAATTTATATCCCTTCTGCGCTTGTATTTCATGCGTGAGCATATGGTATTGTGAGTAAACTGTGTACCTTCGAAACTCATGAGTGTATCAAGTTGGCTGGATTTTCTTATGTAGAGTTTTTATGGAATATTGTGGTGTGGGGAGGGGGGACTTGTGTAGATGTATCTAACCGTGCGTATATGCGTGTGAGTAATTAACGAGAGCGACTGTCACATCCGGCGACCCACGCGAGCAGGGTGCGGCATAGTGCTGGATATGTGGATGTTGATGGCGATGGTGGGGAGTCCCTAGGCCCTCCCTGCTGGGCAGCCCCTGGACACGTCACTCTGTCTGGGATCGGAGGTTTTTTGTTGTCTTGGAAGGACCAATTGATCTTTAATCAAGCCCAGTTTTTGCCGCTGTTTTTCTTATTCGTTTTGTTTCATCTCTTGGGTTGTATTTTTTTTATTTAGTTTAGAGGGTGGGGCTGGAAGAAGTTGATGACGCTTCTGTCCTCCAGTTCTTCTGTCGCGATGGTATTACTCATTTTATTGAAAAGTTAAAAATTGGGAAGAGGGAGGTGGGGCATTGTCGACTATTCATCCGGCGTCTTGGCTAATAAATAATTGAAACTTTTGTTTCGAAGGAAAGGCTGAGCCAACTGTCTCCAAGTTCTCTGTCTTTTTCGGTTAAATAATCGCACTTTATAAATTAAAACTTATGCTTTATGTTAAAAGATTCGCCCGGCATCTGTTTCTAATTACCCGGTAATGGGTATAGCCATGGTGCAGAGGCGCATTTGTTACGTCGGGATTCTCCTTCTCTGGCGATGGTTTATGGGGTTTTAAGTCCACATGTTGATAATGATTGAATATCAATAGAAATGAGAGAGAAAATGATCAAATCATGAATTATTAATTATTGATGCGTTAATAAATAAACTATTTCAACCTTTTGGATTTTGTTAAGTATAGTAGTTTGAAATAATTATGGAGCAGTGAGATGTTGGCGTTATGATTTTCTATCGATATTCGGTTCGCTTAATGTCCCGTGCGTCATTTTGTTTTGGTTTCGTGTTGCCTGTGTCATCTCCGACGGGCTGATCACTCCAAAATCGAGTGACTCAGTGATTTCCAGAAAAAACACAAAGACAAATGTTTTTGTAAAAAAACTGGGCCAAGAAAAAGTTTTGTTTGATTCCTACTGGGGAGTCCAAGTTTTTGAAAAATACAGAGAAATAAAAAAGGAAGCCAAGTCAGGAATTTTGAATAAATGGTGATAGTGCACAATCAGGTTTCTATAAGAAAAATAGTTCTCAATGGAATAAGTATTCTAACAAAATTCTCCATGAAATAAAAAATTAATAGAAGCAGGACCAACGTCCTTGGCGTGGATCAAAGGATGGAGGAGTAGATTGATACAGACAGTGAGTTGAAAAACTCCGCGCCAAGAACGTGGTTTCGGGACCAGAGTGACCCTCCATGACGTTACAATACGGAAGGATGTCAAAAACTTCATAGCGTCACATTTCGGGATTGGATGATTTCGAACACACCGATACACTGAGAAAAAAAATTTCTAGTATCCGAAACATATTTTCTTGAGACAAATACTTTTTCTTCAATTCTTTAATTCTGCCAGGCATCTCAACTCACGTGACCCGAGAAAGGTCTCATGTTTTAAAATATTCTTGTACTCAAGTATGATTTTGTGGCAAATGAACTCCCTCAAATCGCGTAGAAGAATCGTCAATCTTCATGTATTTATTGTTTTCATAATTTTTTTGTTATTCACTTACAATATTTCGATATGTAATATATTCATGATATAATGCGCAACGATAGTGATAAATGAGAATTCATTCGAGTTCCGTGACCCGGAAACATTCTGAGATTTAAACCATTGAAAATAATTTACTTCTCTCAAGTAACTATGGTTTACATATTAGAAAATTTTTCTCTCAGTGTAGGTACCATAACAAAAATTGTAGACTTGAAACTGCAAAATCAATTTCGATTTTATACTTATCGATGATTTCTAATAACTTCGGAAATCACCTGATTTCTTTATGATTTCGATTGATTTCCGATGATTTCCAGAAATCTTTAGAAATCACTACCGAAAATGAAAATCACTTGATTTCCAGTGATTTCCATTCATTTCTGGTGATTTCTTCCTTGATTTCCAGTCGAGTGGTCGAGTAATTTCCTAAGTGACCAGCCCCACGTTCATCTCGCTCTTCAAACTCTGATAATTCACGTTTATTTTGACTTTGATCTTTGCTTTGGTTATGATTTTTGATAATTTTGACTTTTGTGTGGATTTTATGACTTTTGGGTTGAGTTGAACCTGTGAATTCAACTTACGCAAATTTACTTTTATTTTTTACTTTGGTAATTTGGTTCTGATTATTACATTGTTAAAAATTTTTATCTGAACTTTCCGTGTCAAATCCCGGCAATTTTTATCATGTTTAATTTTCACTAAAATTTCAGGAAACCGTGTCATTGAAAAATAGAATATTCCTTTGATTTTCTGTTCGAATGATCTGAAAATCAATAACACATTTGACTTTACAGTTCAATTATTCCGTGAATGTTCGGAAAAATCAGAAAAATTCAGGGACAAATTGAAAATTAATGTCATTTTGTTTCTGAATATTCATGTTCCACTGAAAATTCAATTCACTTGTGGAATTTCCGTCTCACTATATCATAAGCAAAGTTAATAATTCTCAAGATCGGGCAATGTCTGAGATGAGAAAAATATTTGCGAAATGTGCACAAGGACTTATCTGATTAAATAATAAAATAATGAGTTGCTCAATAAATAAAAATAAAAATACGGCTGACTATCCGTACGTGCGTACACCACAACTTGAGGCATTGTCCCTCTACCCACGGTCACGAATAAGAATATTTGTATGATTGAATACTCACTTGTAATACCACAAGAGCTTCAAAATTATCGGGTATTTTCCGATAGGTTCGTTGCAAACAAACGAAGGAGTCAAGTTTTTCAGGTTAAAAAATCACGAGTTCGAAGCACGAGTAATTTTTCCTGAAAAACTTGACGACTTCGTTTGTATGCAGGGAACCTTGAGGAAAATGCCCGATTAATTTTGAAGCTCGTGTGGTATTCGGGGGATTATTTTTCCAATCCAAATGTCGGGCAATATAATTGGACCATGAGACGAAACTCACAATTGAGAAACGAAAATTGTATAATTAACACTCATTTCGAATAAAAATCCTCGAATTACCACAATTGAATTCAATCTGTCAGTTTGACGAGGGGTTAATTCGACTGCATGATGTTTTGTTTTTTATATAGCAACTACCAGAGAAAATGATCAAAAAATTATCAGTTGAGAACCCTGTAGCTTGTACCACGTGATGTCGAATGGGCCAATTATATTGTCCGATATTTGGGTTGGAAAAATAATCAATCGTCAATTTTGGATTTATTTTATTTCTGTCCAAAAAGTAGATTCCTTCAATTTAAATTGCAGAAAAGTCAATTTAATTTGACATTCCTACAAAACGTGTTGAATACAATCCATTTTACCCCATATTTCTTGCTTAAACTTCAGTTCTTACCTTAAAGATACTCCTTAGACCATATTTTCCATTCGATTTATTTCTTTGTGGAAATATGCTCTAAAATTCGCAGAATAAAATCGGATATCAGGAGATGCGGTAGTGTCTCTGGCCGAGTGAGACCCCAACAGAGTCTACCGCACTCCTATTTCGCTAAAAAGGGCTTCGCAATCTTCAATTCAAGAAAATGCAATGACAATTTTTTTTCATAAAAAATTTCAATCACCTCTTGATTTAGTTTAGAATTATCTCCGATTTCATGGAAAAAAAAGGAAATTTACAATTATTTACGAAGATACGAGCATGTAGACAAAAATATTTTCAATTCACAAAGTTTAGGGGACATGATAGTGGTGAGTGCACACGTATTCAGTGGCGCTACAACGTCGGAGCGACGTACTAGTAGAGTATCAAAAATACGAAATATTATTTCTACAATATACTTTCTATGATAAAAAAATTCCACCAATTCAAACGGACGGCTTTTAAACGAATTAACGTGCTTAATTAAATTATTCAATGAACGTTTAAAAATGGAGGGAATCACATGAAAAAAAAACAGATTGTGGATCTGTTTCAAAAACAGTGGCCGAGTGATCGCTAAATTTAGAAAAAGGGTGAGAAATCAAGGGGCTCTATAAGCCAGTGCGTTCGAATGTCAATAAATATTGGACATGAACAATAAACGATAATAACAACATTCAGATGCATCCTGGTGAGAAAGGTAGAGTTGATGCATCCGAGTCATGTTTCGATTGTTATTATTTTTTATTTCCAATATGTATTGACATTCGAACGCATTGGCTCATAGGACCCCTTGATTTCTCACCCCTTTTCCAAAATTTTGCGATCACTCGTCCACTGTTTTTTAAATAGATCCACGATCTGTTAGTAGATTCTCATTATAGTCGCTCCCGTTATAGTCGCATTTTCTTTTGATCGCTTTTTCTTAAGTATGAAGGGTTCCTCCACTCCCCACCACCTTCAACTCCCGAATGTAAACACATCGATGTTTCCTTAGATGCGCTATTGTCTCGCCTTTCCATATCAATTAAAATCCTCTGACAGTAATTTTTCGAAAAATTAGGCGTATGGTGCGGGTAGGAAAATATAATCGCATTCGTCGGATCGGCTTCCCCTACAGCCCCAGGCGTGCGATTATAACGGAAGTCTGCTGTATCTATTTTTTGACTATTCAGTGCACCATGAGAAAATTGATTTTTTCGAATTACTCTTTTTTTTTCGTCGTTTCTGTTGGGAGGCTGAGAATATCTTAAACTGCAATTTTCCCTTTGTATTGTTGGTGTCTCATTGAATTTGATTTTTTTCCGGAAAGTGTGTGATACATTGGAGCCAGGTGGTACATCAACCCTCTGCGTATACATAAGAATGAGTTGATACACAGTACTACACCAATAAAGGGCTGCCAGCCATTATCTCAAAATCCACCCCTTTTTCCATCCATAAATCACGGATTTCTTTTAACGAGCATTAATTGTTTTTGCGATAGTGAGAATTGCCTTTTACGCAGGGTGGTTAAAACTTAAACGATCCCTTAGTAAGCTCAATATTCTCCCATTCGTGAATTAATGATCTTGCTGCCAACAATATTACCGATGTTATCCTCCAATTATCACCATCCCGATGAAATTACGCAGCTGAACAATCAAATACGGAAAATTGAATGTTTCAGCACTTTCACCTCTTTCCTTGAGACATTACAAAGCTATTATTCGCCACATAAAAAAATACCTTGGATTTTGCGAATGCGACTTCGTAGAATAGTCAATAGGCGCGAAATTGCGTGAAATATCAGATGATTTTTTTACTTCAAAAATGTGTAATTTTCATTTTTCACATCACCTTTGAAAAATCAGTACTTTCTCTTTATATTATAAAAATTCAAATCGACTTCTGGTGATAAAAATTTGGGACTCGAAATTAAGACTCCGAAATTAAGGGTCACAAGGGTCATGAGGGTTAGAATAAGGGTTATACGGGTCACGAGGTTAGGATAAGGGCCACAAGGGTTAGAATAGGGGTCTAAATAAAGAGCAAGAGGGTCAGATTAAGGGTTATGTGGGTCAGATTAAGGGCCGCAAGATTAAGGGTCTAAATAAGGGTCCAAAATAAGGGTTAAGGAGGGTTATAATGAGGATCCGATTAAGGATCAGCAGGGTCAGTTTGAGGGCCCAAATAAGGGTCACAAACTCTATGTTACAAGTGTCAAAAGAATGGTCTCAATAGCTGTCTACATTGTAAAAATCCAAATCGACTTTTGGTGATGGAAATTTGGTGCTCGAAATGAAGACTCCAAAATTAAGGGTCAGAAATGAAGGGTCACGAGGGTCAGAATGACGATCATGGGGGTCGGCGAGCGGAGCGAGTAGGGGGCACAGCCCCCTAGTTTCTGATAAAAAGTAACATTTTCGAAAAATAACTAATAAAACACAATTTCAAAACTTCCGTGAATCTATCAATGATTTTCCAAAATCTAATGCAGTAAATTACGGGATTTGCCCTAGAAACATGTAATTCCATCAAAATGAAGAGTATTCCAGCCAAATGGAAGAATACAAACCCATAAACAATCACGGAAGCGTAAGTTGTTTGGGCTCGGACGTAAAATTGCTTTAATGCCCGAGTTGCAATGTATCAGCCGTCTGGTACATTAGACTACCAGCCTCATGCCTCCCTACAGGGGGAAAGGGGATACAACGTAGAAGGGTTCTGAGAGTACAACTCTTTGGCCCATAGATCAATGGTTGGCAATTATTGTAAGTTCATTAGAGTCTGGTGTCTCTCCCCCCTCACACACATACATACACAGTATCATACGATCTTGCCACCCAACACCTTTCACGTTAAGACGCTCAGCCTCGGTATTAAACATCCAGTCTATTCTCCTCGCTGTAACGTTTTCACCTCTTCCAACTTCTCTACACACTTCCTCGTCCAACCAAACGGCCAAAACCCTCCCTCACTAGCTGAAATTGCGACATTCCGGGCGCACGGGGGGTAAATGCCGAAACTATTTGACTCTGTAATTTGTGATTGTAGTTTATAGCGCGAATGGACCAGTATTTAACCTCGTACCGTATCTGTTTTAGTGGCTTATAATCTGGAAAACCTCCGACTTTGTTCATTCATTTCTCCATTAAAATTTGTAAATTCACTTGGGACTTGTACTGTTGCAAATTTTTGTCTGAAATGTCCGGTATACTTCTAAGGGAATTTAAATCATGTGAGAAATTCACTGAATTTCCAAGAAATTTCGTACTTGCGAGATCGCAGTTTAATTTTAGTTCAATTATTTCATGAAAATTAAGAGGAATCAGAAACATTCAGGTGGATATATTTTTGAATTTTCATTTAAGTGAAAATTCAGCGTAATTTGAAATTGTATACTAATTTCCTTAAATTGAAAATTTAATAAGTTGGAAAAAATATGGAATTTCATTGGATTAATTTAAAATTTTATGAGTTCTCCCCTTCACCGTCCCAACAGAAATGAATGTTTTTCAAAATTACTGCTAAACTGTCCATGAAATTTCAATTGTTTTTCTAATAGTATGGGGAAACAGTTTAAAACGCAATGGCGTTGTTTTTATTGAGATAATGATTGATTTTCAGCTTTTATGAGTTCACGTCAGGAGAAAAAATAGTGAAACAGACAACAAAAAGTGGGAATTGACTAAAAAAAATCTAGTTTCAATAGTGTAACTTCAAAATTTTTTTCAATACGTTAAATTTTGATTCTCTGACCAAATGATTTTTTAGGTAAGTTATGAAAACAACAACAGGTTACAAGGGTTAAGAGGGTAATAGTATCTTATGTCATTAGGCGATAAAAGAATTATCTGGCGAATGTGGCTTTATAAACCGAGCCGACGGCGGGGATTATAATCGCATTCGCCAGATAATACTTTTATCGCCGTGTGGCATACAATATTTTATGTCATTGGGCCCGAAAACCGCGATCTAATCGAGCGAAGCGAGGTTAGAATCGCGGTTTATCGGGTCTAATGACATAAAAATCCCTTATTTGACATTGTTACACGGAGAGAATTGAATAGTAAATATTACCATGGTCATAGAAGAGATTACTATGGTAACATAGTAAAAGGTTTTTCAAATAGCCCTACATAGTAATCCTTACTATGTTCCATAGTAATGCGTACTATGTCCCGTGGTAATGGTTACTATATTACATACGAAAGCCCGCTAAATCGTAAACACTCAAAAAGAATTTCATGTTTTTTCAGCTGATAGGCAGAGTTATCGCTGTTATGTTGATAAAAATTCCAATCCGTCAACGGAATCAATTATTACATATAACCCAACACTAAACAAAATTGCAAGTTTCCTGGAATATGAAAAAATTAGATTTTTCGAAAATGGATAAACATTCTTTATTAAGGATGTTCGACACCCTTTTAACCAAAACTGACGTTGTTCTCATTTTTCTGGCAAATTATCGATGGGAGTGACGTGAAAAAATATCACGATTTTGTGGTTTGTCATTCTTTAATGGCTCACGAAGTTGCATAGTGGTGCGATAATTTTCATGCGTTTTTTCTACAGTTTTATATTTTTTTACGTCAATTCCATCATAAGTTTGCCAGAAAAATTAAAAAAACGTGAATTTTGGCAGAAAGGGTGTAGAACATCCTTAACGCGCATCTGCAATTTCTGGCAAATTAAATTCCCATGGTCGTGAATCGGATGGTTTGGGAAAAAGCACCGCTTTGGATTATTACTAAAACATAAAGAATAACTGTGGAAAAGAGCATGGGGCAGGGTATGTTGTAGAACGCGAGACGAATATTCTTCGGGTGAATGAGGATCTAGAGGGCGCTAAGAGAGGTCTTTCTTAAGTGGAGTGTAAAAAAAGAGGAGAATGGAAATGTTTCAATCAACGAAATGGTTACATATTCGCACGCTTATGGGCTCCTCCCGACGCCTCGTAAATAATACGAATTTTATTGGCGTCGCAGTTTCAGATGAGTCAGGTACATGAGGAAAAATATTTTTCATAAATTTTTTTCACGATTTTTTAGACATACTCAAAGTGAAACTAAATGAACAATCAATTTATTTTTTCTTCGACTCACCAATGAAAATTTTCAACTCTGAAATATTTACAGACATCGATAAATTCTTCAAATGCCTGACATAGCTTGGAAAGACGAAACAAACTAATATTCTGCATTTTTTCATGTAATTAGATACGATTACTCATTTAGGTATTGACACCATAATGAAATTCGATCCTCGACTACTCCTCTCAATTACCCAATGCGTGGAATCGATGAAAGTCGTCAAACCGAGTAAAGCGGGTGAGAAAGACACCAAAACTTCCACCAGCACCAGAAAAGACCCAAAGAGCTGGCAGGGGGGTAGGAGGGGGGCAGGGGGGCATAGGAGGTTAGGAACCGTCGCGCAAACTGGTAGTTAAAAGTTACAAGACGATTCGTTGAGTAATCCCAGACCGTTTCCAGACGGTTGCAAATTGCAATCGTGAACGCCGTGATAATTGTCGTGCAGTACCCGTAATGACAATTTTCATCGTGCCGTCACACGACGGGCGTTCGCCTGGGGGAACGGTAATTGCCTTATTGCATCCAGTAAGAAGTGAGACAGAGGCTGTCATCGGTAGAAGCCAGTCGATGACTGTTCGTTCAAAATCTGTCATCAGATCGAGTAAATTCGTTGCATTACATCTTGAAACACGCTGGGATCCCTCTTTCATTTGTTCCTGGATATACTTTTGCATGTTTCAGTATCAACTTTCCCCATTTTTGCCTTCCTCCGTGCAATAAATAATATATAATTCTTAAAACAGTCGGCGATACATCATCGTGTCATTTTCCTCTGGAGTTGGTGAACGGTGGGGGAGGGAGAAGAGGAAGAGTGTAACGTTGGTGAGGATACGGAACGGAAAATTTATCGATGCTAATTTCCCAACGCGGCAAAATCCCCCCTCCCACCACCTCGCACTGTGTCCCAACGTCGTCACGAAAAAGAATTGTATTCCACACCCGTCTTCTTATCCCCAGTTCCATACACGTTCCTCTCCTCCTCGTGTTTATACCTATAACAACCGACTAGTATCTCCACACTCAGCGACATATACCCACCAACGGTTGCTTTCCGCTCACTGTGGCACGCAGTCTAAAGCTCCTTTTTTGTAAATCGGGCTTTTCTTTTCCGAGCCGTTTTGAATGGACGAGGCTATTCAACCTCACCACTTCCTCGCTCCCTCTGGTCTCTTCTCAAAACTCGTGGATCTCTTGTCAGCAAGCGCGTGTGCATCTAATTCACGCCTGGTAACATGTCGCAAACGAAATACCGGAAGAACTGAGGATGGGATTAAGCTTTTTTAACGGTGGGAAAGCTTTTTGAGGTGGAAATTGTCCTTCCGTGGATACAAGCCGGTTGTCTTATAGTCGTGGCCGGGATAAAGGGGCATTTATTTAATTTTTTTGGAATTAAGAAAACATTATTATTTTCAACTTTTTCATGTTACATATTATTAACTTCCGGATCTATCGGGTAGTTATGTAATCACCCTGAAAATGAATCATTAGTTTTTTGCGATTTCTCCCCGTTTCTCGGTGTCTAAAACACTTCTGAACACCTCTAACAACATGTGTGTGTGTGTGTGTGTGTGTATGTAGGTCTGTATGGTACGGAATTTTCGCTAACGATTTCTCCCGAATGAATCGCGCGATCAAGATGATGGATGACGCAATCGAAAGGTCTTCATGTAACTTAGACCTGATTAGATTTTGGAGTGACTCGCTCCAGTGGTTCTTCCAAAATTTCCTGGAGAAAAGTTTGAAAATGGCTAAGATAAGTATCTCTCCTGTATAAATGACGTGGTTGGGATTGTCAACATCAGGATATCACTAGAGTCAATCACTCCAGTGATTTCTCCAGGATTTGCTGAAACTCCAGTGGTTTTTCCCGTGGTTTTTCCAAAATTTCCTGGAGAAAAGTTTGAAAATGGCTAAGATAAGTATCTCTCCTGTATAAATGACGTGGTTGGGATTGTCAACATCAGGATATCACTAGAGTCAATCACTCCAGTGATTTCTCCAGGATTTGCTGAAACTCCAGTGGTTTTTCCCGTGGTTTTTCCAAAATTTCCTGGAGAAAAGTTTGAAAATGGCTAAGATAAGTATCTCTCCTGTATAAATGACGTGGTTGGGATTGTCAACATCAGGATATCACTAGAGTCAATCACTCCAGTGATTTCTCCAGGATTTGCTGAAACTCCAGTGGTTTTTCCCGTGGTTTTTCCAAAATTTCCTGGAGAAAAATTTGAAAATTGAAAATGAGAAACAAGGGTTTCTCATGAATAAATTAACAGAGTATTGAGAGTTGAAAAGGATTTTTTTAGTCAAAATGGGAGGAATAATAATATCGGGAAGTTGTTGGTGCGACTCGTCCGACGGGTCAGACCCACATGAATACATCCGCTACCAACCCACCCGCAATGGGAGCGAGCGCAGCGAGCGACCAACAGCCCAATCCACTAGTTTGCTTAATAATTGCTTAAGAATTTTCCTTCTGATTTTAGAACGCAACTAGGGGACTCCGCCCCCCCTGGGTTCACTCGCTCCCCCCATCAACTTCGGTATGTTTAGGTTGTATATTCTTGACAGGTGTTGGATAACTGATATTTAGTGATGCCGCGAGAGACTTTACGAGACATCACGAGACAATACTTTGGATGAATTGTCTCGGTCTCAGTGAACGCGGAAATTTTTGGTCTCGTCTCAGTCTCGAAATACGCAGTATCGACTTCTGTCGTAATGACTGCGAGGCAATTTATCTCACCTCGGTTTCCAGTTTTTCGCGTTTTTTATATGTAGAAAATCAAGACGAGACAAAGCGAGACAAAAACCGAGATTTTACATTGAAAATACGAAAAATTTGAGACCAAGATGAATTCAATCGACTCGGAGTCATCACGAGAGGAGTCGATACTACGTATTTCGAGACTGAGACGAGACTAAAGATTTCCATGTTCATTGAGACCGAGACCATCTCTCCAAAGTATTGTTTTGTACAGTCTCTCGCGCCATCACTACTAATATTAGTGGTAGTCATTCTCCACAGACGCGGTTCACCTGAGAACTGAAAAAAAGCAAAAAGTCATGCTCTGAGCAATTTACGATCAGCATTTCACAACCCTCGTATTCACGAGAAAGGCTCCAACCAACGCCTTTCCCAGCGTAGTACAACCACTCTAAATTTCTCATTTATTCTCATTCTTAACCCTCATTTGGCCTCCATATGACCCCCAGATAATACCATATAACACCATATGACCTCCATATAACCCTCATGTGACCTGCATATGACTTCTATATAAACCCTATATGACAATCGTGTCCCTTGTGACCCTTGTGACACTTAGTTTTTGACCCTTCATTCTGACCCTTAATTTCTAATATCAAATTTTCATCACCTGAAGTCGATTTAGATTTTTATAATATAGAGATGCTTCTGTTTGTTCCCTCTACTAGTTATGTAGGCTGAACAGGCCAATTGCTGGACATTTAAGGGAAATTTGAATTTCATGGTAGGATCTAAAATAAAAGAATCACCTAAATGTGGATATGATGGCTTTCATACCTTTAAGAATGTTTTAATCAACAAAAAAATTATTTGAAGTGAAAAGAACAGAACAAAGAGTAATTCAATTAAGAAATAGTTGAATGCAGCCGAAACCCCTAATTTCTGGACGACTGGGCCATTTTTTTTATTTATTAAGTGTCGATGAATAGAAAAAATAATTCATCACATAATTATATACACGAAGAGAAATTTTTGATGAAAATTATCCTACCGTTCTATAAAAGTGTATCATGAGTCATCGTTTCCTCATTTCTATCCCGAAATTTGGTAAAAATTAGTATATGATGATCAAATTGTATTCTACGTTAGAGAAATTTTATTCTGATAAAAATAAAAATTACTGTGCCGGCAGAGTAAAAATTAATGTACCGGTAGGGTACAATTTACCAACCGTTCTAGAATTTTCGTTGTTATCTACATAAAAATTATTGGACTGGAAGGGTAAAATTTGTTATGCGTCAGGATAAAATTTCTCAAACGTAGAATAAAATTTGATCATCATATATTAATTTTTACTACATTTCGGAATAGAAATGAGGAAACGATGACTCATGATATACTTTTATAGAACGGTAGGATAATTTTTATCAAAAATTTCTCTCCGTGTACGAGAAATATTATTAAAAGGTGAAATAATCAGTACAATTTTCATTTTATTTATGGAATATTCAATGCAAGTTGGAATCATCCAGAAATTGATCTGGTTATTCCCCCTATATGATCCTCTCAATTAATACTATCTTTCCGGAGTCGAAATATTGCGTAGGCAGGCAGCTTATTTGAGCAACAAAAGTTCAATGGCGCTGAGGCTAGTCAATAACTGGATAGGTAACCATACGGAAAGTACGTTCAACAGGAAAATGGCAAAAAATGTTGAGCATTGAATATTCTTGGCTTAGTTCCATATAATTTTCCGCGTTTCATTGGGAAATTACAGTTTAATGAAATTAGACTATCAGAAGAACATTACAATTTCATGTACAATGTTGTAATAGTTTTTAGGAGAACGATATTGAAGCCAATTTAGAATGAAATAATCAAATTTCATCAAATCTCCGATTTCACTGAAATGCAAAATGCAATTTTTTTCGGAAAATGAAAAATTCCTGTGTTTCACCCATTCTCCGCTGCCTGGGTTTTTGCATAGGGGATTCAAGGATCCGAACAATTATCAATTTCAAAATAAGTTAAATTTAGCTTATGTTAACTGATAATATTACCCAACAATTTTCAATTACCAAATTAATCATCAATAGAATATTCAAATTCCGAAATAATCTATCAACCAGTAATCGTGTCAAAAGTTGCATATCTAATCGAAATTCTTTTTATGAAACTTAAAATTATTTACTCAATAGTTAATAGAAAATTTAAAATATGAATTATTTTATTATTTTCAAATTTCAATTAAGATTTTAAAAAATGGTAATACAAAGGGACAAATTCTAATAATATTACAAAATATTACAAATGTAATAATTGCCGATCGCTCGCTGGGGGCTTTTGAAAAAATCAACGAATGTATAAAAAAAATCATAAATTTCTTGACTTTTTTTCGACCTCCCCTGACTACGCCATAAATACTTCAAGTCCTTTAAGGATGTTCTACACCCTTTCTGCCAAAATTCACGTTTTTTTAATTTTTCTGGCAAACTTATGATGGAATTGACGTGAAAAAATATAACGTTTTTGCGTTTTGTCATTATTTAATGACTGACGAAATTTTAAGGTGGTGCGAACATTTTCCTGCGTTTTCTCTACACTTTTAAAAAGAATCACAAAATTGTAGAAAAAACGCATGAAAATTATGGCACCACTACGCACACGGAGAAAATAAAATAGTAAATATTACGATGTCAGAATCCGGACATAGTAAGCACTACCATGGACATGGTAATGGCTACCATGGAACATCGCAATGGTTACTATGGGGCATGGTAAGTTCCTCAATGGTAAAAGGTACTATGGACATAGTAATAATTACTATGTTACTATGTTAAGATAGTAAATGTTACTATGTTACGTAAAATATCCTGTAACACATAATGAATATTATCTAAGTAAGTAAATACCTTTAAGGAATGACACATGAGTAGATTATAGTTATAACGTACAATATTTTTAATAAAAGTAGAATTTGTTTGAAAATATTTGTTTTCGAGGGGTGGAATGTTTTTAATTAATGTTTGTAACATTAAATAATTCTGTACTATAAAAATTGAAAAACAATTTTAGTACATTAAAGAGCATATGTGCAACAATTTAAACCCAATGTTTTGGAACATATTTATACCATTCCCAGAAGTTGCTACGTATGATAAAGAACAAAATTTGATGTCGTGATAGGTCAACGTAGACCATCTCGTCTGATTCATATCAATTTGATATGCTTGAAAATGGTTATCAAAAAAATATTCCTCCAGTTGGTGAGTTACGAGAATAACTAGGTGTTGGTCATCAGATAATACAATTTTTACCAAATGTAATTGAGGCCCGGCCTCTGTAGGCATTGTCAAAACGACATCCGTCGTAATGTCATGTCCCATGTATAAAAAATTTCTGATGATTTTGATATTTGAAGGCCTGAAAACATCTGAAATTATCAATTTTTTCAGAATCTTAAGGGGAAACCGCACTGAAATTTCAAAATCGAAGAGGCCTTTATTTATTGTACTAATGAATTTATTACTTCAATTTTAATCCAAAAAAAAAGAAAAAATTAGGTTTTAATTTCTTCTATTGAGAGAATCTTCAAAAGTGTCCTCATGACGCGATTCTCAATCAGTTGACTTGAATTTTATTTTACACATTCAGAATATATGCGCAAATAAAACAGAATGAGGCTTTTTAAAAATCAATTTTTGGGTTTTTGAATTTTTTTTCCAAAATTGATACAGGCGAAAAATCTGAAAAATTGTTCAAATTGAAATACATAGTAAATCATTGGAGTATGAATTTTTCAAATTTTTCCATCATTTTCCTCATTATATTTTAAATAACTAGTTCGAAACAGCTGATAAAATTCGTACTTTACTGATTTATCATGTAGGTGAATATTACCAACTTTTCAAATTTTTGGCCTCAACCAATTTTGAGAAAAAAAATTTTAAAATAAAAAGATAGACATTTTTAAAGAAGCTCATTCATATTTGTGTACATATTATGGATGTGTGAACGAAAATTCCAGTCAATCGGTTGATAATTGTTTTATGAGGACACTTTTGCTAATTTTCATCGTCTAACGCCTCTTTCTTCTTCATAAACAGATAAGGGGATAGATGAAGGCATCGCCGATTTCAAAAATTCGGGACGGTCTCCCCTTAAGAACCATATTTTTGAATTGAAAGAATAACACTCTCAATTAATAAATTATCGTTAATAGTTATACTTATCGTATAATTAACGTGTTTCATTGTTTTTTACATATTCACTAGGATATCGATCAATGTTATCGAAACGGATGAGTTACAAATGAGAAAAAATTATTTCTGATAATAAGTCGTTGAATCTGATAATTTTTCACAACTTTCAATTCTCTTTCTACGTCATTATTATATATATTCAATGAAACCAAACAAATATACTTACCGTAGTTCCGTAGATATCATATTGTCCATGACCGCTTCTGTGCACTGTTCATCGACTACTGAGCACACAGCCTTAAGCGTCATGCGTTTACGCATCAAGAGACAATGGGAAATGTCAACCGTGTATTTTAGGAATACTTTTTATGCTCATAGGACTATTTTCCATTCGCATAGTAATCATTACCATGGGACATAGTGAGCATTACCATGTGACATAGTAAGTATTACCATGTGACATAGTAAGAATTACTATGTGACATAGTAAGCATTACTATGTGACATAGTAAGCATTACCATGTGACATAGTAACCATTACCATGTAACACAGTAACCATTATCATGTGACATAGTAACGATTACCATGTGACATGGTCAGTATTACCTTGTGACCATGGTAAGCATTACCATGTGATATGGTAAGCATTACCGTGGGACATAGTAAGGATTACTATGTAGGGTCAGTTGAAAATCCTTTTACTATGTTCCCATAGTAATCTCTACCATGGCCATGGTAATATTTACTATTTAATTCTCTCCGTGCAACTTCGTGAGCCATTAAAGAATGACAAACCACAAAATCGTTATATTGTTTCACGTCACTCCCATCGATAATTTGCCAGAAAAATAAAAACAACGTCAATTTTAGCTAAAAGGGTGTCGAACATCCTTAATGTTCTAGAAAAAATCCCCGTTCACATTTCAGAGAGTTAGGGTCAGGGGTTGACCGATTTGACATTAATTACCTCATATATTTTTTCATCTCTTATTCGTAAATTTCAGTACAACGCAATTATTTGAAACAGTTTTAAAACACTTACCTTACACAACGTTGTGTGCACGTGCAAGAGTGTCAGTTGCAAACTCTCTTCTGTTTTTTAAATCTTTGCATCAATTTTTCGTTGCATCTTCGTTCCTCCTCCCCTCCCCACAACTTTACCACAGTTCTGTATATACTCTAATCTCTTGGTGAACCATTTTCGCATTTTATTATTGCCAGAATAGTTCTCCATTACTGCCATTAACGCGAACGTTTTAGCCTCTATACTCCCTACCATCGCAGAAGAGCTAACGTAATTAAATACGAAATTGTACACGTTTATCCGTAATTGCTCTGAATTTAGCAATATTTCATTTGCATTTAAGTCACTGTGAGCGTGGAGAGGGGTACGGGAAGGGGCTGGGTGATGAGTGCTCCCGTTCTGCGTCCGAACGTTTCAATTGAGGGGAAAAAGAGAGGAACACAGAAAATATGCGCTTATAATCCACAAAGATGATTTTGCCTCACTTTTCATGACATTACATAATATTTCTAACCTCTTTGGCATTAATATTTCCACCGCAGTTGAATTTGAAATCCTTTTTTTGCGTAATAATAACGAGATGACGAAAAAAATTATTTCACATAATTTGTTGTCCCCATAATTTTAGGTTGAATGTATTCGTAACAAAGTTTCATTGTATTTTTATTCAAAACCCCATTTAAGGAGTTTTTCATTGAGTTTAACCGGTTATTACATGAGCCAGTTATTCCACGAATATCGAAGGAGTTTTGTACCATGAAACTTTCTTGGAATAATATCTTGAAATCTGGCATTAATAGAGTCAACGGTAAACGATCATTAAGTAGGTTGTCTGTATGTAATTTCGGGATTCTTATCAAATCCATTCCACAAATAAAGGAATTGAAAAATTTAATTAATTAAGAAATCGCAAAGCGGGCTAACGAGGAATGATTCATATTTTTTTTTAGTAAAAGAAGAGCTATTTTATAACACAACAGGTACAATAACTCCAACTGTTTTATTCATTAATGACTTTGTGAATAGAAAAGAGTGAGTTTACGGTTACTTATTTTCTAATTATTATTTTTCGTTTGAAAATTAATTAATTCAACTTAAAACAGAAAAAGATTTAGATCCTTGCCTGAAAGGTTCATTTTTCGGGCCGGCTTAGTGTGTGCAAAATTCAAAAGTCGTGCGTAAAATGAATTCTCAAAATTCACTTTTTTTGAATAACCTCGAATTTTACGCAATCTCTGCACAAAAATGACGACTTTATCTCCCTTAGAGCCCCGAACAGTGAACTTGGCAGGTAGGCAAAAATAGTTTGTGTTACACATGTGTATGGAAAAGTGCAACTTTACGCACAAATTACTTATATCACAATATACTATTTTGAAATAATCACAATTTTAAAAAACATGTTTAGGCGCAGAAACCCTGTAAAACTCGAGCGAATGCAGCGAGTGACATCTCATTTTGAAGGTCTTTTTCGTGTTCTTTAAGCGGGTAACAGAATGCCGCTAATTTTCAAAATTTTTGAACAAATTTCCTGCCCGAAGTTATCGATCTATTTACAAATCAAAGCACATTAATGTAATTTATGCCTCTGGGGACGGAAAACTGCGATTCTAACCTCGCTTCGCTCGGTTAAATCGCGATTTTCATTCCTCGAGGCATAAAATATCGTGTGCCACACGGCAGTAAAAGTATTTTCTGACGAATGTGACGTTATAACCCGAGCCGAAGGCGAGGGTTATAATCACATGATCGGGCCGTCACGAATGTGACGTTATAACTCGAGCCGAAGGCGAGGGTTATAATCACATGAGTCAGAAAATACTTTTATTCCCTAGGGGCACAATATACTATATCATCACATTAATCTCAAGGAAGCGATGATAAAGATCAATGTGTTTTGGCTTTTAAATAGTATATTTCGTAATTAGGCCGAACAAACTTTTTTGACACTGCTGCGTTCACCTCGTGCCGAAAAGTGCCTTTTCGTTTACTCGTTCATTTTTTTCAGTAAAAATTTTCTGGTGATTCATATTGAGAATAATCCCGGCTGCCCTCCCACCTCATCCCAATCCCATCCAATCATTTTCTATGACGTCACAAAGATGTGGAACGCTATATAAATTCCCTTCTTTAACGTAAACAACTCTGTCAAAACATATTGGTCGGCACATGTGAGACGGGAATTTTCACGAGTGTGATTGGCAGCCCTCGGCTTCGCTTCGGGCCGCCAACTTCACACTCTTGTAAATTATATTATTTTATTGAGAGAAAAATATGATTCGTCTGACTATATTCCATTAACATCGAACTATAGTCGAAAAGTCCTCAACAATTGTTCATCGGTTACGGTAACTATGGCCGTAGAAGTGATTACTACAATGGAATGTAGTCATTGCTACTATTTTATAGTTGTATACTCACGATAGATTTGTCGTGGTTATTTTTGAACTTTGGTTAGTTTAACTGCATTTTGATTTGCAAAAATTACGCTTGTAAAGTTATTATAATGTTATGTGCCGCATACAAAAAAAAATCGTATTGTTCACCAACACTGCCTCAACTATTTTCTTATTGTAAATCGAAATTCAGATTTTTCTCTCAGTGTTCAAATGAGAAAAGGCCCTTAAAATTAAAAACTATTAGGTATGAATTTTCACATGAAGAATCTTTGATTTCTTAAAGAGAGGTGACACCGCTTTCTTCAAGTACCACAAGTATTTGGTGGGAAATTTCGGAAATTTTTTTTTCAATTTCTTTTTTATGTAAAAAAATGTGTAGCCATGAAACATCATGAAATTTCAATTTGTCAGTAACATTCATTTTTTGTTTAACCGAAGGAATTGAATCATGTCAAATTCCATACGATTGATTTTGGAGAAAGCCATATCGAGCACATAAAAAATATTTCGTTGAAAAATACTGAAAATTGTAGAACTAGGAGGGCTCTTACGAGTCGAAAAAATGCAAAATTAATCTTTTCGATAAGAAATTGAAAAAAATGATTCGATAGATATTTTTGTTACACAAAGCTCAATCAATAATCAAATTACAATAGATTTTGAAAATTGTATTCAGAATTGTTCGAATCTGTAAATTCAGTAGTGGCGCCCCCTAAGAGCCGGCACTTGTGTTTTGAATTTCAGAACAAAAGTTTCCCTCAAATAAGAGAAAATGTGCTGTGATTTAAATAAAATCATACTACAGCAAAAGGAAATGTACTCAAAATGGCAAGATTTTTTCGATTTTCTGAGAAAATTTTCTTAAAATAAGTCGAAATTTTAGTGCGCCAGAGTTATGAATTCCAGAGATTTGTACTGGGACCTAGAAACTTTCTTCCTCGGACCATCTGGTTGCGAGTCCAATGTATAACCCATTCTATACAATTGATAATTCCGTATATCAGCTGTGTACATGAAAACCGTTGACTGATATTCAGTAAATAGAAAATCAAAAGGACATTTTCAAACTTGACGGAGTTGATCAGCAAAATTTCTCACCGATAAACGCTGACGTTAAGGGCCTCATCAAATATTTTGATTCTCCCGGAGGATCCCAGTCTTGCCATACCCCCCCCAACGCCTCATCGAAGACGGCCGCGTCATCCTGCCTTCACCTACTGCTGTTACCCAGTGAAAACCTATTAGGAGCGCGAGTCGATAAACAAAGGAACGTTTTCGTCTATGTAATATTGATTAATGGGAGGTTAAGGAAGCGTGGAGGCGTTTAGTCAAAGTTCTCCAATGGTACCTCTCACTACCGAAGTAAAGAGGAGTGAGCCAGCTCGGCATCGGGCCTGTGTGTGCCGAGCGATTATCGAATTTCCTCCCCGTAACAATGAGGTCCTATTAACTCCCTCCTTCTACAGTTTACCCGATACACTGAGCCTCCCCTGCTCTTTTACCCCACCTTCTTGTGCCTTATCCTCCTCCCCCGCTCCCTTCTTATTTGAGTCGTTACCTTTTGTGTATTGTCGGAGTCTTGTCCCATTAAACGATCCATAATGCAAAATTACTCATCGCAATAAATCGCTTTTGAAATTGTTTAGTCATCATTGCTGCAGATCACTAATCAGGCACGCAATATTGTTGATAATATTCCTGGCACGATTACGGTTTATCATGCGATGAAAATTATTTATAAAAATTTTAGTTAAAATTTATCTTTGCGGGAATTTTAGACGTCTAAAACGATTTTAGGCATGATTTGGTTAATATTTGCAAATTGGTATTTACATAGAAAAAAAAGCTGCTATTTTTCAAAAAAATGTTACAGTGTTTAAAAAATGATAAAAATAAAAAAATTATAAATTGGCTAAGAGAAGCACCCGAAAAGCAATGTCGGGGGATACGAGGAACGAGGTCCGCCCCACACTGTTAGAAATTTTTGAAAATTTCATGGAAGATATTAGAGTATGTCATGGGAGTGACATTAAATCGTTTTTAGGGAAAAGATGGTGATGAAATTTCAAGTATTAAGTCGAATTCACGGAAATTCATGAGTTTTCAGTGGGAGTGAGATGGAAATTTCACAACTTGTGTTAGCGCCTGAACGATAACGCCCGAAGTAACCCGAAAAACGTATTCGGGGATGACGGGATGAGAGTCAGGGGGTTGTGTGTGTGCTACCGGTGGAGACGGTCGCCATTCCACGTACCAAGTCACGCTTAATTTTGATTTACGATAAAATCCATTAATACGAAACGAATTTATTATTTTGATTATTACAAACAATTATTATTTACGTCATAAGTTCACAAGTGAGTTCTGTGTACTTTAAATATCTACTTATTAAATAACATCTCTAAATTCAGGGGTTTATTATTGACGTTGAAACCTAACCCCAACGATCCTGGCAACGTGTAAAACGTTAAGAGAACGTATCCTGAAACATTGACAATTACCGAAAGTAATTTTTCTAACATTGAAACAAGTCAGGATAATTTCCAAAACGTTTCTAACACTTGATTGAATTTTTAAATATGAATATTCAGAAACAAAATGAATTTTCAATTTTTTCCTGATTTTTCAGAATTTTCACATAATAATTGAACTGAAAAATTGAGTATTTTATTAATTTACACCTCATTTGAACAGAAAATTAATGGAATATTTGATTTTTCAATGACAAGATTTCCTGAAATTTCAGAGGAACTTGAACACGATAAAAATTTGCGGAATTTGGCATGGAAAATTCAGCCAACAAATTTTAACAGTGCACATGGCTTTTCCGTTTCTCCGCCTATAATTAGCTATTTGTAATTGTCGAAATATGGTTCATGTTCTCTTGACTTCCTGAGTTTTAATTCTTCTTTTTTCAGTTTTAATTCTTCTTTTTAATTTTCCTTTTTTAAATCGGGCAATTTACAGCTTTTTCGTCCTGGACTTTTAATTTTCAATTTTTCAATTTTGATTATTCTTTTCTGTACCCCTTTTGGAATGATTCCAGTTACAATTTTTTTATCAGGTGTTTTAATTATCAATTTCTTTGTATTTCCACCTTTTTTTAATGGAAATTTTTTGTGTTTTTTCATTTTATCATGTTTTGCATCTGGTTCGCCCATTTTTCAAATTTTCCCATTATTAACGCTCCTATTCCTCTCCTTTCCATTTTCTTTGGTGTTTTCAATTTCGATAAATGGTTCGGAAAATTACCATCTTCCTGCGATGACTTTCTCAAGGTAATTATCCTTAATTTGAATACATCCCGCGCGAATTCATAGCACGAAATTTTAGCGCTACCGATGCATTTTCGTTTCTGATCGCAAGGTGATTTGGTCCTAATATTTGTAATTCATCGAGATCATTTTAAAAAATGCTATTTTCGACGGATTGAAATCATTAATAATGAATCGGGCTTTCTAAAAACCTTGGTAAGTTTTCAAATACTTCATAATTATTGGTATTATGCGCAAATAACGATGATACATTGATACACCACATTTTTTTATGAAATACCTTCGATGAACTTTTCGGCACGCTCCACGTGCCTAAAAGTCCAATTTCCGCCACATTGTGATGAAAAAGATTGTTCGTAACTCGTGAAAAAATGTTTTTTAGCTCGTGGGGTTATATCACTGAAAACACACAGAAAACACTTTTTTGCACTCGTTACGAAATATACTATTTCCTACTATCATTACGGTTTTATTCATCTGCCTTGCCTGTCTCACTTCTCTCTTCTGATTTTTATCTGGATTACCATGGGCCGTCTTACTCTTAATTGTACCCCATTCGGGCTAGGACTGCACGGGAAACCATGGAAAACCCCAGTCGTACAGCCGGCCGATTGTGCAGCCCCCTAATGTGCCCTTCTGTCACACTGACTAGAGGGCACATTAGACCACTACACCGTGCCTACCTTACGAAACTTTTGGGCGAAGGTGTTCCTAAGCGGTCACCAATCCAAGTACTAACCGCGCTAAACGCAGCTGCACTCGGATGTCCGCCGGAGTAACACCTAAATCACCCAACCATTACGGTCGGCTTTTCAAATACTTTATAATTATTGATATTATGGGCAAATAATGATGATACATTGATACACCACGTTTTTTCGTGAAATACCTTCGATGAACTTGTGATCAAAATTTATCGGCAAATTATTTTCATTTATTTCGATACTTGACTGAGGATTTTCTCAACTAGGCTAGGTGCAACCAGGTCATAGAGGATTCATTGCATCTAATGAAGTTTATTCAATCCAAATAAATCATTTTTCTGGATGTGCTGGGAAATTTGTCTTGAAACCTTGTTTATATGAGATAGAATAAATTATTTTTTTAATCAAATGCACTGTATTCAATGCAATTTAATTCATTTAATTATATGAATTTTTGTTTTAAAGAAAAGCGTTGCATAACCTTCCCCTCAAAATCTGACAATTTAGGAAATATTTGTGAGCTCATCACCTCGATTGTTGATTATTCAACTTCTCGTAAAAATTTAATCATTGATTTTTCATCAATCGATGATTGAGCATCTTCAGAGGAAAAATTCCTTTGTCAAATAAACAATAATTTGTCATCTGGATAGAACGCCATTTTCCTTTCATGTTTTGAAGTACCTCTACCTATTCTCTTGTGACACTGGTACACACTCGACAGCTTCATACACCTCAGCCATGTATTCCAGACCCCAGTATGTCCCTCATGGGTCTTCCTTTGCCAGTTTCACATTCTTTCATTCTCTTATTACTCATCTTGCCTATCCAAGTGGTATCTAACACTCATCGGACCTACCATACAGCCTTCATCCCCCTTCATCCCCGCCCCAAGTTTCTTTTTCCGGTAGCCAACTCTCATCTTGTTTGCTAGCGAAAAAAAAGCTTCTTTCGTCTTCCTAGGGACCAATTAGTTGCATTTTTCTTCGAGCATTTCTTCATTCTCCATGCCGTTTGTGAGGGGGTGTTTTCCAGATTTTTTTTACTACTTCATTTCAAGATTTTTTTTCTTCAGAAAATAGAAGATGAATAACGAAGCAATGAGAGAAAGAGAATGGATTAAGCAACTGTCGGATTCCTGAGACTATTTTAATTGAAACGAATCGATTTCACTTCAATTCGCCGAATTTTATTCACGGAAATTGTCGCATCAAATACAATGCTTCATTTGAAAAATAAATCCTCATTAAACTGGTATAAAAACCTGAGAATACCTCACACAGACGAATGACTCTTCGACTATTGAAGAAGCTCATTAGTGCTGTTTGTTATTGTGTGCACTGCACTCGTTCGTCCCGAGAGAAAGAAACCAAAGTACAGAGGAAAAAAAAAACTCGGAATGCAATAGGAGTGAGCCCCGGAGGTGTCACACTGATTCCTCTGATTCCAACACCTCGTCTTCCTCATCCCATCCAGGTGAAGCACCCCAGCCACCACCCAGCGTCTTCTCCTTGTCCACTTGTCCCCATTTTTGGTTTCCTTTTAAGCATGTACCCTGCAACACAATACGTGAAGGCTTGTTAACACCAAGAGCACTCGAGAATGATGCACGAACCGTGGAGTTGACATTAGCAAGGTGAAACATAATCACAAACGTTAATTCGAGACAATTCAAGCTGCAACCACACACCTAATCACCATATTTTTAGCTTTCAATTTTTCCTCATTTTTTTTTCTAGAGAAAAAAAAAAGATTTTTTTTCATTCGAAGATAAAGAAAAAGTAGAACGACTCATCATAGAGGTAGGCAATTATGACTGCAGTTTTTCCATGAGCGTTCAGTGTATTCATGGCTCCTAGTGCTCGAGGCATGTGCTCTTGCAGTTATCTTGAGATTTACTCCTCATTAGTATATAAAAAAAAATTGGTGGAGGTTAGTCTAACCAAGGCCCAAGATTCTTGGTCCACGGAAGATACAGATGAACGCAGAGGAGAAATTCTTCTATTTTCTACTTTCAGAACAAGTAGAGGAAAACAATCACTGTGTGTTTTTAGGGAAATGGTAGCCAACAATCTTCATGCAGCCTTTTTCTCTCTTCTTTGTCTGTTTAAATAAATCGAAGAATCAAGTGGGTGCATTCAGACGGCTCTACTATTTAATACTTCAACCGGGATCAAAAGAGGATTATTAGAAAAACGCAAAAGGTAATTTAACGACAAAAACAGCCGTAAACTGCAGCATCATCACTCGTGACACGAAAAAAAATTAGAAATGTCCACTGTACCAAGTGCTTTATGCTACAAATACAGTGTTTCATTTTCCCCCAGAAAAGTCTATACCTCTCTGGACAAAATGTAAACCCGGTATGTCTATTTCTTGATGTCTCACTAATTCTGAAAGAATGGGTAATCGTCCACTGGTCACTACATACAAAAAAACAAGAGTCTCTTGACCCAACTTTGCCTTCAAGCGCCGTCTCTCTTTTCCTACAACATTTCACCTCCGCTAGTTATTTCTCGTTTTGTTTAGCGTTCGTTCTGCTTGGTGGGAGACATCGCTGCCCCTTACCGTTGCCGTCATCATCACCTCCTTAATTTTTAGGAAGTCATTTCTGAATAATGAAAACTCACCGAAGTGAATCGTTGGTATTCCCAAGGTGTACAGTTTCGAGTAGTCTTCGAAAGTACCGAATGTCGTATACACAACAATACAATTATGTCTGAAAGTTGGGCAAGTGTCGAAGGGCGACGATCCAATGAGAATTCGTCTCGTCTGTCAACGGCAGACAGTTAAAATATACATATATCCACTTTATTCATGTAAATGTGACATCTTGTACGTGTGTGACACATCGAGGAGAATAGAATGGAGTCGTACCGTTGGAAAGAAGAAGACCAAGAGTAAGAGGGGTTGAAGAGATAGAAGTATGGTTGGAGATGCAGTGAAGGTAGAGAGGGATGAGGCACGTCGAGGAATATGAAACAATCGCTTCATTGGAAAGTCAAGAATCACTCGAGCCCAACGTCGGGCGTTTGACTTGCCATTAGGAGCGTCAGTTTTAATTGTGCCTGTGCGCACCTCTCATCTTCGTCATCTTCTTCATCGTACTGTAGTCATATCCCCTATACCATTCACTACAACTTCTCCCACCCCTCCTGTCGTTTCTATTGCACGTCTGCACAAACCCAGGAGGTCTCAGGTGAAGTGTATCGCCTGGCCCTTCTAACACGCCCTCCTCCTGTATAACTATAACTCCCTCCACCCTTTCTATATCCTCTGTGCCCTTTAGCTATGTCTCATTAGTTGCAGCGTACACTGCAGCGGACGAGTGCTTCTAGTATATACCCATCCCTCTCACCACGACTTCCAGACGAGACAACGATGACGGCTAGTCGACTGCCAGGAAATCTGGGGTGGGAGCGGATTTTTATGCACGCACTCTCCCCGAAGACTTGACAGTCACATCTTTATCCGAGGCCACTCACAAGGATTCAGGGGAAGGCGGCTGAGATGTTGAGAACATGGTGGGATCATTGATTGGATGGCCTTAGGGTAAATCATCATGCACTTCACAATTATTCAAGCTCTATGGGGAGAGGATGAATTTTTCGATTGCCCGAATTTATTTATCAAGGAGAATGTAATGGAAAAAGAAATTATGTAAAAGAAATTTAAAACGCATCTGTTTAACTGAAAAAATGCATAAATACTCTGGATATGTAGCTGTGTTGACTTTGAACGAAATAGAGCCACTCTTGAACGCACAACATTTGGATTACCGGTCTCATACGCTTTCAATTGAGTCACCGAGAGTTACCACATTCACCATTAATTTTATCGTTCACGCACTGATAGCACGGATTAGTTATTGTTAACGAATGGATTTTGGTTGGAGGTTAGGGTCTATTCGGTCCCACCAAATGTTCATTTGTTAATAGTTAACGAATGTATATTTGAGGAGTCTTGTTTGACTTGACTTTTGTCATTCAAGTGAACCATTCGTTAACTATTAAAGAATATTCATTTGGTCATATTCAACTCGACCATTCGTTAATAGTTAACGAATCTCGTTTGGAATAAATGAATTCTATCAGTGCACAAACGTTGCGTAACAGACCTCTAAACGTAATAATATCTCAAATTTGGGTTTTTCGGCTTAATTTTTGAACATTGTTTAAAATGAGACTCATTTAATCATGCGTTGACTTGTCATTTTATCCACCACAATTCTTCTCCGTGCTTTATCTCAAGCTATGCATATGTAGTCAAATCATATTGTACAGCTAGGGGTACGCCCCCTACTCGCTCCGTTCGCCAACCCCCATATGACCTTCATGATTCTTAATCTGACCCTCATTATAACCCTCGTGACCCTTATTTTGACCCTGGTGACCATTAGTTTCTGACTCTTGGTATTTGTCCCCCATGTCCTTTATTTGGGTCTCTACTCTGACCCTTAATCTGATCTGGTGACATTTATTTAGACCCTTAATCTGACCCTTGTTATCCTTATTTGGACCCTCGGGACCCTTATTTTGATCTTTGAGGCCCTTATTCTGACCCTTAATTTTAGAGTCTTAACTTTCAGTACCAAATTTTTATCACCAGAATATAGAGAAGATATAGAGAGATAAATGGATGCTGAAAAATGATAAATCATATGAAGCGTTCTCTGGCAAATCGGTGAACTCCTAATCTTCACTCCCTCGAAAGTAAACGGTGATTGTTTACAGGCTTGAGGGGCTTAAAGATGGTTCACCTCGAGGAAAAAAAAACCTTTTCCTTTTTCGCGGAATTTTTTTCAATTCTTTTTTTTCACCATTGCTTCGCAGGAATTTGATTTTGTAGTTCAAAATTGTCTTCGACCACTAAAAATTAGACATTTTAATTTTTTATAACCAAAATTCAGCTTGAAAAAAATTCTCTATTAATATCACTAGTTGAGAGGCTCTCTCTCAGTAGTCCAGATTTTGTTAGCACAATTCCTCTCTCAATTTTGAATGGATCAATTTTTTGGCACTTTCCTTTCATTTTCCATTTTCTTTGTAGAAATTTACTCATTCTAATTGATATTCATTGAAAATTTATAAGAATAAAGTCAATCCATTAAAAGTAATGATTCCCTTGCTTCACAAATGAATTTGAAAATGCTTCTCCATTTTTATAATTAAGCAGCGAAAATTGGTAATCATATTCAAAAATCACAAAATTGGCCTTCCGAGAAAAAATAAGGCAAAAAAATAGTACTTGAAAAATTTTCCTCAAAAAACGGAGATGTTATCTTCCTGGGTGAATTCCCTCTGAAAATGTGAAAATCGGACGATTACAATGTTTCCATTTGGAAGTAAAAAAATCAGGATATTTTCTGTAGCCCCTCAACCCTGTAAGTCCCATGTTCTAATGATATCTAATACCTCCCATAAGTCATATTAAATTGAGCGATTTAGAAATCGGAAATTTGAATAAGTTTTTAGTTTCAAGCAATGTCTTTTGAAAGCCAGTATTTTTTCCTCTCCATACGAAAATTAAAAATGTCAAGAGGTCGGCAATAATGCAACAATGACGCGAGCCATGAAAGATTCAACAGACATGTAAAAAATCGATCAATGCACCCCTCCAGGCCGCATCGTGATGACAATTAAACCCCCACCAGAGCGAAAGAAAAAAAAGGAATTAAAAAAAATTGGTACAGTGACATTGGCAATATAGTACCTGAAATAAACGTGTCTCGAAGCTCACCAATACTCCAGTGTACACAGCCAGGGTCTGCGCCAGCGGTAGAAGCGGGGTAGGTACATACGGTAGATAGTCGCTCCGGGCGGAGCTTGATTATTTTCCGCTAGCTCGTTCATTCAGGTGGAGCATAGAGAATGCGAATGGTGCGCATAGCCATCGGAGAAAGAGAGTAGACCAAAAACAGAGTAAGACTGAGTAGAATAGTAGCACTGCAATGGGGTGGCTTGAGATGGGTGGTAAGGTGGGTGGTGGGTTCAATTGGAAACAGCAATCACTGCTCGCCTGTATTTTGTTCACTCCTCTCTCTCTCTCTCCCGGTAGTAGCGAACTCCAATAATAAGCTTTCTCCTATATTGCCTCTTCAACGTAACCCCTTTGCCTCTTTCCCTCTCCTTGTGCTACTCCTCTACTCGTCTCCCTCCCCGCGAAGTTGGCGGCGCTGTCTGAAAATGCGTCTCTAACCCCCTTCACCCTTAACCGCCGCTACGGGCTTTAGTGTATTCCCTCTTTTCCCTTCACTGCCACCTGCTCAAACCCCTGAATCTTTCCCATTCGCCTACCTTTACTACATTCCCATTGTTTCCCTTTCTCATCCACCCTTTTGTACCACACGTATTTATCCTTGATGTCTATCAATGTCACGAGATCTCTATCGACGATCCTATCACTTCTTCATCAATTCGAGCTGCAGAGAAGGTTCTGATTCCAAATATTTGACCCAGTACAGTTGAAAATAAATAAACATTATGAGTTGTTGGTTCACCTGGCGAGAGGGGCGGGGGGGGGGCTTGAGGAAGAACAATGGGTATTACCTATACATTATTGCTCTATATCAAAAAATCAATTGCAATAAATTTTGAGACGAAGTGAACGACGTTGCGGAAGTGGCGTTTACTGCTGGGTAGCACGAAAGGACATTAATCCAGGGGCGCACAAGGTGTCGGAGAGAGCGAGTGAGAATTTCTCGTTCGAGCGATAATGAAACGTTTTCAGTTTATCGGCCCCCAGAGGTTTATATATGTATGAAGTCTAAACCTCGGGTTTTATGCTCAAAGTTCAATTCAAACTGATACAAAAGATCACGATGCCTCGTCAAGAGGCTCCGAACATAATTTCTCCCTCATTTTTTTTCTTTCAATTTTACTTTGGAGGTTAAGTTCTGCTGAATGCGGTCGACAGGGCAATCGCACGTTCCGTGACATTTGAAGGGGAACGATTGTAAAAGTTCAGCAGGGGGAGAGTCGAGTGGCGATAAAATGTTCATTTGTCTTCGATATGGGAGTTACAAATGATAGTCTGTCCCAATTGTAGGTGGGAAAAAACGAAAATGTCGTTGAATAAAATTTGAATGGGTATATGGGGCGCATACGGTAGATTTGCCGCTGTTGAATGTCCCGAGGATGGTTCACGATTGTGGTATGTTACTGCCGAGTGCAATTACACGAGTGCCAACTCTCCTCTTGTCCCCTTCCACAGAAGCCCCAACTCTCACCACTCGTATCAGCGTTAAAACGGTACATAAATACATCGATTCAATTCCGTTTCGCCAGTAGTAGGCAGTGTACTCTCCCCCCCTACCCCCCTTATACCCAACCCTTTACGGGTTACTACTATTCCTGGGTAGTCTGTATTTTGGCACTTCTGTATACGTGAATGTGTTTTGCGGAGATGGGCAGAGTGCTAGCCCTTCTATAAAAATTTATCGACTGGCAAATTGTTTCACGTGCGCGGCGCGGTCCGGTGCGTACTCGGCGTTCTGTGTACAAATAAACGAACACACACGTTAACTTCGCGGGTTATCGTGTCCCAATGCGCGAAATAGGTGTCCCTACGACACGGGAAAGTCAGGAGGTGGAAAAGGAGGGGAGAGACTGAGCTAGTTCGCGTACGCTGCGTTAATTAACAAAAAGTCATTAAACTTTAGATGACCTGGTTGGAGTGAGAGGGATTGAGGAAAAGAAGCAATATTTCTCGGGAGAACCTAGCTTCACCTGATTTTATTAGTAATTCCTCTTTTGTTGGGTTCATTGAAATGTCGGGTAATTTGTCTTTATTATTTCGTAATGCGGATTTTCAATTCACATGAGGGAAGATTGGAATTATGTTTTCTGTATTTTCTGTATTAGAGAATCCATTAATGAGTTTGGGTGTTCTTCATGAATCCTCTCCAACAGGACGAATCGATAAGTTATCAGGTTCTATAGAATTGGAATGCTTCAAGCTCCTGGATATTATTCGAGAGTTCTCTCTTCATTCATATTGATGCGAAAAATCAAAGACAAATTTCCTTTCGAAACAGAGTTTTGATTGAGTTCATTAATTGAATTCATATTTATTCAACCAACACAGCTAGGAAAAGAATTCTTAGTTGTTATGAATCTAGGGTATTTTAATATTCAAAGGGTGAGAAATCCGAAAATCAAGCGATTTTGGCACTAATTATCAGTGACATACTCTTGAATCACATCAATTTTGGCCGTAAATTTTCATGATTGAATCCCGAAAATTTAGGGTAATTCTAGTTAGTATCATGAGTTCCTTCTACAATAATTAGTTATAAGTTTTAAAAAAATGAGGACCAATTCCGAAGAACTACGAATAGAGAAAATCGGAGCAAAATGGGACGCAAGGCAAAAAGAAATCCCTATTTTAATTCTAATATTCATCAAACTTAATGGGTTAAACGGCATGGCGGACCAAGAACATCATCCCGGTATTGGCGGGTCAAGTGATTTCCATTTTCGGCAATGATTTACAAAGATTTGTAGAAATCATCGGGAAATCACAAGAAATCATAAAGACATCAGGTGATTTCCGAAATCATTAGAAATCATCGATAAGTGTAAAATCGAAATTGATTTTGCGTTTTCAAGTCTACAATTTTTGTTATGGCATCGGTGCGTTTGAAATCATTCAATCCCGAAATGTGACACTATGAAATTTTTGACATCCATGCGTATTGTAACTTCATGCAGAAAACTACCATTGTCGATAGATACTCTACTCTGGTCCCGAAATCATGATTTCTCCAGTGAAGTGTGATTCTAATGATTTCTTGAAATCAAGAAATTATTAGAAATCATCGATAAGTGTAAAATCGAAATTGATTTCGATAAGTTTCTTGAAATCACGAAATCATTAGAATCTACGAGAAATCATGGAAATCAAACGAAATTAGGATTCCTAATGCTGATTGACAAATCACAAAAATGATTTGAGAAATCACAGAAATCATCAGGAAATCACAAGAAATCATCTGATTCTGGATGTCATCTGAATCACTGAGTCACTCGATTGAGGAGTGACCAGCCCCTCGAATTCAAATCCAGGTAGAATGAGAGACTGACCAGTAACATCTGACACTGATCAGTTTTGGATCAGAGATGTAACGCTTATTTGCATCCATGCCTGGTCAAAATTCTAGGATCCGATCTTTCTGAACAGTGTCGGATCAGATACGGATCTAGTTGAGATTTGACTGATCAGAATAGGATCATAATTCACTCCCATTGGGCCCAGATACTCCATTCAGAATCACCTTAGATCCTGATCCGTCGTTAGGGCTGACCGGATTAAATTCTAATCTTGACCTCATCGAAATTTCCACTCGGAACTGTGAGGATCACTTGCAGAAGCAAGAGAAATGTTCCAAAGGTGTGAATATAGGGGAGGCGAGTAAAATGATCGAAAGGGTCCGAAAATCATAAAGTTCAAATGGAAGAGGCAGAAAACAAGATTAGGAACCTCACATGATCGTAAGGGTCTAGCGGGAGCAACAATCTCGTTTGTAGATATAGTTAATATTGGCTAACCTTTTAGGTTTCACTCCCCAATAATTGGGACCCAATTATTTACAAGAATTCATGGTGACGACTTCCGTTCTCCATCCCCCTTAGAACTTACTTACACGGAGAAAAAAATTCCAGAATTTTTCAGGAGAAATTCAGGTAAAAATTACCGTGCCGTCTGGTAAGGTAGGTTCAATTGTACCAGCAAAATTCCTCCGGTGCTGCATAGTAAAAATTCCGGTACCGCACAATAAAAGCTTGATCCTTGACTGTTTTCTATGACATGATAAATTACATTCAATAGTTAAAAATGAGTAAACATTGTCATTCAGCATATCATCCTATTAATTTTATTTTAACCTCTCCTCCATATCCTCTCCCATATTAAAAGCGGAATGGGCGGTAAACGTATGTGGAACGTTTGACAGGCCATCTCTACAGCGTTATACACCTCACGGAGAGAAAATAAAGGGCACTTATTTTATTTCTTAACCGTTTTATCACAATACTAATTGATATTTCACTGAATTGATATTATGAAAAACATTAACCTAGGGTTTTAGTGGGGAGATATGTGAAAAAGAAGGCTAGAGCAGGAGGCGACGGTGTCATCTGGTCACGTTGAGTTGATGTTCGTGGTTGCGAAGGGGGGACGAAAAGCGTCGAAATCTTACGAATGCGTGATCGGGTCCTAGGATTCTGGTAGAGCATCGGAAAATTTTGCCAGCTAGTGTTATCATTTTTCTCGTATTTCTTATAAAAAATCACTGTCTCTTCGATTTTACCGTGTTGCACAAGAATTTTTCCCCGCATTTATCCGACAAAATGACTCGTGCAACAGTACTTTTTCCGAGTCTTTGCGGTACATTTCGCCTGGAAAAACCATCTGAACCCACTTTACTGCGCGGGCACGGTCATTTTTCTCGTACTTTTCTCTCCGTGTATACAACGTGAACTTTTCATCGGGAAAATGATTAGATCATTCTTCAAATTTTTTCTCAAATCGAATCATAATAAAAGTGTAGATTGCATCCTTTTCCAAAAATAATATGTACAAACCACTAGCCAAACATGCGCGCGCGAAGCGCGCCCCTTTTCCTAGTAATGGTAAATTTTACAGTTTCGGCACACATTACCCTTACGTTTATTCAATTTTCTCAAGTCAACGGAGAAAAATTCACTATTTTCTCGCAATTTTTGCCCCGACATATGATGAAAAAGACCTAGAAATGGATTCTACTCCAGGCTTACACGACTTGTTTGGTAATTCTTCTCCAACTTTTTCCCTGTGTATATTGGTGTAATGATGACTGCAGATCAATATTCATCAGCAACTATCCTCGAGAACTCCTACAGCCCCATCCGCCAATATACTGATTAAATGTTGCATGAAATCACAAGTTCCACGTCATAACATTTTAAGAGTGTCCTCCTCCCCTCACCAAGTCGAATTGACCAGCGAGGTAGCACCGGTACTCCCGTCATACGTGAACGCCCTTAAAATCACACTCCTGCACCAGCAATACACACAATCCTGTCCATCTGCGTACACAGAAATGGACCTTCCCCAGCGTAGGCTTAAATTGTCGTACCCCTCGTCAACCCAAAACTTCTCATTCTAAACGCCTCTGTTTAATTAGCCAACATTCTGTATCACTTTTATATATTTTCATTCCCAAACTCCTCTTCCACTCGAGAGCCAAATTTAACATCACAAACACTGTTGTATTTAATTCCATGTCTCTCTCTCTCTCTCCTCTTCCATCTGATTATAATTCAATGATGGTGATGCATCTTCCGGGGAGATGCTATAAAGAAAACTGGTCTAACCATTTGGATCACTTTAATGCCCCTAAGGTTCTTATTCTATCTACTTCCGAAAAGGATTGCACAATGCCATTAGAATATCAACGAGATGAGTGAGAGAAAATCTTGCGCTACCCAGAATTGTAAAGTGCCACGACAATAGCCAGTTATTTATTAATATTGCCCATGGACTCCCCTCCTGTCGGCCCTTAGCATCGATCGTTCAACGAGACAAGTCCAAATGTCTCCCCGAAATAATTCATCATCGATGGAATTTTTAATCGTGAGAATCATCTAACCCATTTCCTCATTTCCACCCCTTTCACTCTCCCGAAACTCGAAAATCTTAGAACCGGAAATCGAGATGGTGATATCCTTAGATTACACTTAAGATGTCTATTGGACTGCGGCCAATCTTCCCAGTAGTTTTCCCTTGTTTTTTCTTCCCTCTCGTCCCTTCTGGAAGGTGCCAACAATCCAGAGGCGACAATGAGAAAAGTGGAAAATCCTTGGATCGTCTCTCAAATCCCTTCCCCCGTCGTGATGCATCCGTATTTGGTGGTATCCTCGTAGAAAATGCCAAAAATTTTCTTCCCACGAACTTAGAATCGTTTTTCAAGCTCCTCAACAGTCCAAGGTATCATGACTCCAGTGATTTATAACGTTAACTTCTGTTGCTTCCTCTTCAGCACTATGAAAATAAATATTTTTTACCCTTTCCAAAGTATCAAAAGGATTGTTGTGCATAACTGGTTAGAAAGAGAGACTTCTTAGTGAACTACCTACAAAATTTTGCATTAGTCTCAAGAAGATTCAACTTGATGCTGTAGATCTACGGTGAAGGGGGGCGGGGGGAAGGCTTCTCCATTGAAGAAAGCAAGGGGGAAGGAGGTCGTACGTTGGAAGACATCGTCCAACAGACGACCAAGTGGTGAGTAGAAAGGAGAGAGAAGAAGGAGGTAGGAAACAGTGGTAGAGCCGACAAACAGCACGGTGCCGTAGCCTATCTAGTCCAACGACGGAGTTTGCTCATAAACTCTTGAGAAACTTTGCAGACAAATACAGAAATATTCCGTAATGGAAACACGTCCCTCACAAATTAAATGTCGTAATAAAGAGGATCCGCTGAGGCATGATGGTCTATATACATCGGTGAGGGAGAAGGCCAGAGTTGAGTTTTGTTACCTTTTATACATTTGAGATGGGTGATAAATCGTGCTGTGAATGTTGAACAACTACTTGTCAATGTAAATTTTTTCCATATTTTATAATGTTCCCGAGGCTTACGATAGAATCCCTTTTTTTCAGATGAATTGTTCAACATCGCCGGAGGGAGCCACTGGGCAAATCTCAGTTGTTGATTGTGTCGGGTATCCGATCTACAGCAATCAACAAGATCGTAACCCTCAGCGTGAGCCCCCGGAGGAGTGAATCTTGAGGACTTGGTAAGTAGTTATCCTCCACGTGAATTTCAACTTGCTTCAGCTGCACATAGCATAACCTCAGGGCGTTATCCACAGGGTAAGAAAAGCGTAACAGTACGCTGGAGAATATACCAGTAGGGTTTCCTCAGAAGTAGAACCGTTCGGCCCGCTGACTAGCATCAAAACTCCATATCAGCAGGTAATACCAATAAAAATCTATACCACTCCAGATCATCAGAGTTGGCTTCTTATTGTTATAATTTCATAATAACCAGTAGTTTCTATCATTCAGTGAGATCAGAATAAACCTGCTTCTTGGTAACGATATTCTCGTTATTACGAGTCCCTGGTTCACCCAGACGACGGTTGACTCTTCTTGGTCCTTTGTTTTACGTCGATTTCAAGATGGCGTGCTTAATGCGTCTCGTAACTTCTTGAAAGACGACCGCGACGTCGACAATCTTCCCTTCTACTTCTTTCCTCAGCTTCTCCTATTATTGGCAACGCCTCAGAGTGGTGTAAGGAGAAACTATATCCTTTCATCGTTCCTTATGTTGGCCCCTTTCTGCATCGATACGCCACCCCCATTCGTCGTTATAATACACTTGACTCATTCTATTCGAATAGATATTCCTCTCTGTATATCTGTTTTCCACTGTCGACATCATCTTGCTTTCTCCTCCTCCCGTTGGAATCGACAATCAGGAACGCCGTAGGTTAGTGTCGTTCGATATCCCACGATATTATTACGGACGCCTGCCAGTCATATCGCTTTATTGAATCAACCGCCTCGCATAATAACCAGCAAAATGACGATCCCAACGTCTTCGTTGTCATATTACAAATCAATACTGCAATATGGTTCGAGACAAACTCTATAGCACACTTTGATCTCTTAACCATCTGATTTATGAAAGAATGAGTATTCGAATTTGTCGTAAAACTGATGACTTTGTATTATGTTTATTCACATCAAACGAAAATCTGGATTTTATGACTGGTTTTGATTCATGAGTTCTGATTGTCATTTGTGTCTCGGCCTTTGAGTATTCATTTGGATAAATTTTCCCCCTAGTTTTAGTAACGCACCACAATTTCGGTAAAATGTGTGACGGCATTAAGAGAAGGACAGACTGAGAGAGTCCCTAGACTCTTTGACTTCCAACGTTTAAGTGCAACCCATAAAAGAAACTGATTTACAGACTTTGGACAAGTACGAAACCTGCGTCGTAGACACGAGACTAGACTGAGGTGAATGAATTCCCATTTATTTTTCAAACGTGACATATTGTTTTCGTTCCTCTCAATCATACAATGAAACAAAGGCTTTATTCATTTCTTAAAAAATTGAAATTTTTTCCCATTCAACTTTGGGATGCAGTTTCAGTGAAACAGTTCACTCTTCTCCAGGCAGTGAAACCGATCGTATTTAGAAGCCCAAAGTCCAAAAAAGTAGAGTTAGAGACAGGGGAGAAACATTCTCCATGACTCGTATAACGTCTCCATAAAAATTCTTGCGGACCGTGCGATCGTAATGAACCGATAGACATGAGAATACACCCGAAAATGTCAGAAGAAAAGGAGAAATACGAGGCACTTAGTCACGAATGAAAACTATAAATATCTGAAAAGTTAGAGAAAAAAAATTGGTTAGTCCACGGCAGTTAACAGTCTGCCATTCTTCACGATCTGTCGTTATAAATTCTATTTCTGTTGGTGGGGCAATATCCAATGTGTCGATGATGTTTACAGGTTCAAACGGTCCTGTGTCATCATCAATAACCCAGAATTTCACAATTATTAGGGGAAACCAAAGATAGAACAACATGAAGAGGAATCAAGTGGAATTAATAAAAAAATCAGTTTGAGAGTGCATTTACCCGGAATAGATTTGGCGGGCTTTGCCTTTGTGGTATTGGGGTAAGATGTCCGTTTATTTTTACAATCGGCTGTGGATCGAATCATGCAGCAGTGTGAGATATATTCAAGCGACATACGGACAAAAAGGCCAACACTGTTCATGTATTAGGAATATATGGCAAATGTTGAACTGTTGGGCTTCATATAGCATCTGTGATACAGGCGTTTACGATTGGCATTCCCCATTGGCGGTGAGATGGGGAGTATAACGAACGAGTTTTTTTGTCAGTCTGGCGGACTCTCTGTACTCTGCCGACTTCCTAAAGACGAATCTGTGAAGTACGTTTTGGCCACTTCCTCACTGGCAGTTTGGATATCTCGATCTCACTCGTCTTTTCCTCTGGGTTTCTTTATTCGTCTCTCTCTCACGCGTTTACACCCAGTCACTCAGAGGAGGACGATAACACGCACGTGCGACGACCGAGGATGACGCTCGTATAAGTAAGCACTCTGTGATGCTCAACTCCTTTCTGCTCTCTGACTCTCGTCCAACATTATTGATTCACGCAGTTGGAACATCAAGGGAACGCGTTAAGTCGCTCTTGGAACAGATGTAGACAAACTTTGTTTTCTTCTTCTTGGTTTTTTTCTGTCAACAACGAGGAATCTGGGAATCAAACTCTAACTACTCTACCACCGTCACACGTGGAAATTCCGGAATGTTGGAAGTTCGATTGAATTAGGGGTGTTTCAAGGAAGTGCACTTGGTGCTTTTGACTTTCAGTGGTTTCAAGGACTTGCGGAATCTTGTTGGAAGTAGTGGGAATGAAAGCATTGAATTACCACATTCAGGTGGAGTTTGATGTGCCAGACGACATTCATTAAGCATTGAGAGTGTTAATTATTGATTTATTGGATTTGTCGTTTGAGAGAAGTGTAGATCTGTCATTTGGCTAAACAGTCCTTTGACGTGGACCTGGTCGGTTCAAGAACCCCTCAACTGTCTCAAATTTGTATTGCAATGGTCAAACGTAATGAGGTGGTGGACACCCGAGTCGAATATCTGGACCTTATTCCCCCCTATTACCTCCTTGAGATATTTTTTCCTCCTTTCTTCATCCTATACATCCTGAATAACTCCTTATATGATCCTGCCTCATCCTAAAGGCGTAAAAACCCTTCTCAACTGATACTTTTTTCCCCCTTCTGCTCCTGTCAAATGAAAAGGAATCATAAATCCCCTGAATTAACCCTGATAGCCAGGATGATTGAGTAGCTCACTATTTTGTTCATTTCTGTTTGCGGTGAAAATTACTGAAATTCCCACTCTTATATTTGACTGTCCTTTCTGACCGTTATTTTTGACCCTTATATATGACCCTTGAGTATGACCTTAATTTTCACCCGTACTTCTCAGGTTAATAATTAAAAATAAAAAATAAAATACCTCGAAAGGGTTTGTAGGTTCTTTCTAGGAGGGATGGAGTGGAAAACATTTTAGGGGGTGCAGGCGATAAATAGGTTTAACACACCTCCTGTTTTCCTCCTGAACCCTCGGAATTTGGAAATAACTCGCACGTTCAGGCGGAAACCAGGGGGTCTTTCTGAATGTAAATACACCCTAACTTCATCCTGGTCCTCCTACTCATGATAGGTGTTCAAGGGGGAATTCAGGTCCTAATATTCGACTCGGGATCCACATCATGTCTGTGTGAATTATGGAGTTACCGTAGCATTGAGTCAAGTTCGAAGAAAATCTCAAGGATGTGGCCAAATTGAGAGCTCCACTATTAAATCGGTTACTATCGAAATTATCTGACATTTGACAAGATGCAATAAGTACTGTTGTATACCTCAGTATTTCCTTCTTTCATACTTCTGTTATTTTTGTATTTCACGTAGTTTCTTCTTAATCCTAATTGGTGTGGGCCTCACCCCAAAACCTTTAGTTGTGGGCCGCACCCAATAATGTTATAAAACCAAACTATCTGAATAGCTTGTAGGTTACATTTTATGAACAGTCGTCTCACCCTTGGGCCAATCTCCACTCTCCTCAACATACTCCTAGGTTCATTCCCTCTCTTCCATTTCTTTCCTCAACTCAATTTCTTTGGGCCATTCCCCCCAGTACAGAAAATCCCTGGGTCTGTCCAAACCCTAATAAAACCTCCAGAACTCTCCAGACAGCCATAAAACCCTTGGGACCTTTCCCCTGACGTCACAAGTCCGAAACCTTCCCCTCTGACATCACAACCTAGAGTTCGCTATGCCCCAATATGGTCATGCTTACCATCTCCCCTCCACTTTTCCTTGCACCCTCAGACGTATAAAACTGAGGACTTCCGTAATTTTAGTTAGTATTAATTTGACATTCTAAGCAGAAACTCTTATTTATTAAATCTCTCCGAATTTAGAAAGTATTCAAAGTTGTCACAGTACAATACAGTTGAACTTAAGATTTCATGAATAAATGTCAGTTTTTTAATTAATAAAAACTGTGTGCGTGAATTTATTCAACGGAATCCAACGGTACCTTGGTAGGTTTCGTTACTATAATTCAGCAAAGATGAGGTCTGCATCTCATGAGTATTCCTATCGGGTATTCGTTGTAATTATAAGTAGTTCAAAAACACCCTGTATATCCTATTCAGGTTTTTACATGTTCCCCCTTGCAGTTCCATGCGCCGACTTCCCCCCAACAGTGTCGTATTATACCTCAGGAGCCGTCCTCCACATGCAGACTCTCCTGGTCACCAAAGGAAACCATGGAACACCACGGTCTTTTCTTCTCCGAGATTGTTGGTGTCTGGACTTCCAGTCAATGACTCTTCAGGAATTTCCCGCCAACTTTATTTTCTCGATTCTGATTGGTGACGCGGATGCGTTCCCATGTGGATTCTGTTCCGTGGGCATTCACCTTTGGAATCTCGATCACCCGGAGCCGGACTCGAATCCGCGCCTCACGTGTCACGCTATGCAGCTGAACATTTTAACCACTTCAACCACCATTGGCGGTTTTCGAGATGTTCTTTGATAATGTTATGATGTAAGCAATTCACCATTGAAAATGACGCTAGGATTTTCAAGAAAAGGGCTGATGATGCGTTCTCTTCCGTCAACACCAAATCAGTTGCGAAGCAGTATAGTATATTTCTAAAGGAGATTCCACAATGAACGCTACACAGGATGACCGCAACGCTTGCAATTGTCACAAACAATCGAAAAATAGTTGAGCGATTGTTTGACGCGTTGCGTACGTTTTGCGGTGCATCCACTGTGACATCACCCTACGCCAGAATCTACAATCGACGTACATCCTCCGCTTGCGTCGCGTTGCAATAAATATAGATATATTAATTGCCTCAGCAATGTGACGTAAACGAATGACGCGCGCTTATTGTAGACTTTCCTTAAAGGAGATTTCATAATGAACGGAACGCAGGATTAACGCGACGTATGCAATTGTTTAAATCAATCATTCAACTGTTTTCTTGATAATTTCGACAATTGTAAGCGTCGCGCCAAGCCTGCATTGCGTTCACTGAGGTAAAATAAAGGGGTCATGCGCACGTGCGGAATTACTGGTAAGCACGTGAGTAAGGGTCCTTTATTTTACCTTCCGTGGTTGGACCCGTATTTTTCACCACGCCGTACAGGGGGAGAAATGTTCAGTAAAAATTACGGAACTCATAATTCGCTCCCCGATTACGAAATCGACTCAGAAAATTAAAGTGGCGGTATCGTAATTTTTCACAGGAGATTCATATAAAAATTACGGAACGCTCTGGAAAAATTCCGTGACAGATTTCGCTCTGGAATTACAGAAAAGATACGTAATTTTTATTGAATATTTCTCTCCGTGCAGTCGCAAAACCAGATTTCAGGAAAATGTAGAATTTGCGCAGGTCGGGGCAAAAAAACGATGTAAGTGTAAATTTGCAACTTTTTTTTAAGGAGAGTCATAACAGAAAATTTCCCCATTAGGTCCACAAAGTATCGCCTTCGGTTCGGATTATAAAGCTACACTCGTCAGAAAATACTTCGTCGATACGAAGCACTACTTCGTAGGTCCGAAGTTAGAATCGCGATTTATCGCAGTGACAAAAAAGTTATTGCTATTGAAATCTTTCTGCTATTGCCGGCTTGTCTCGAAGATTTCCAGTGTAAATATCGATGGGTTCCGAGAGGACGAAAGGGGCAAAAGTTCTTGGGAATTGGTGTGTGTCCTCCAGACGTGGAAATAGATTAATGACCTCTCGTGAATCATCTCAGTGCCGTCTTGTTGATTTGAGGTAATCCTATACCTTGAACTTTTGTTTCTTACTCCCGCAAATGTATTTTCAAACGTCGAGCATCTCTAGTCAGTGGAAAAACGTTTAAAACGTAATTCTAAGAAGCTTCGACAGATGAAGTGATTTTTCACTACATCCGGAGACATGACGATCATCTGAAAGCGTGGGAAATTGAGCTTGAATATCTCTTTATATTATAAAAATCCAAACCGTCTTCTGGTGATGAAAATTTGGTACTCGAAATCAAAACTCCAAAATTAAGTCACAAGGATCAAAATAACGGTCACGAGCATTGGAATAAGGATCATGAGTGTCAGAATCCGGGTCACAAGCGTTAGATTAAGGGTCATGAGGGTAAGAATAAGGGTCACGAGGCTCAAATAAAGGTTCATGGGGGTCAGAGTAAGCCTCTTGAGGATCAGAATAAGGGTCACAAGAGTCAGAATAAGCGTCACGAGAATCAACTGAAGGATCATGGGGTCCAGAATAAGGGTCTTGAGGGTCAGAATAACGTTCACAAGGGTCAGCTTAAGGGTCATGGGGGTGAGAGTAAGAGTCATGAGGATCAAATTAAGGGGCATGAGGGTCAGAATAATGCTTTAAATAAGGATCACAAAATTCAGATTAAGGGTCCAAATAAGGGTAACAAAGGTCAGATAAGGGTCTAAATAAAGATCACAAGAATCAGATTGAGGGTCACAAGGGTCATAAGAATCATAAGGATCATGGAGGTCATATAGGGATCATATGGGGGTCATATGTGGATCATATGCGGGTTGGCGATCGAAGCCAGCAGGGGGCACAGCCGCCTACTATAGACGCTAAAAATCATCAAACTTAAACTTGAAATTTTTTTTCCAAAATTGATTAACAATGCATTCATTTCTTAACTCTGTTGTAGATGCATGCAGGTCAATGTCCCCACAAATCGAGTACAAAAGAGTCTCATGTATTCGCAAAAGTCAGAATAATAGGAAAAAAAATGAAGATTAAGTTGGAAATAAATCTCGTTCCGTTAGATTACCAAAGAGACTTTGGCTTGCTGCAGTTCCCTTCTGTCTGCGACGTCCTGTTGACTCAGGAGCGCATTGCGGATACATCCGGGCGTTCCGTAATGTATCTCGAAACCCATCCGAATAATAAAAATACCCGAAAAACACTAAACGTATAAAGTTGGCGTGAGTAATTGAGAATGTTCCCTCTTTATAAATCGTCTTCCCCCGAAGATACTGCAGAGCGTCAATGGCTCATCGACGAAACATCCGGTGGCTTCTGGTGGGGGTGTGTGCCTCCGCAGAATGCATGTGCCTCGTTTTTCAGGATGTATTTCTCGTTGACGACGGTTTTACGAGGGCCAAACGTTACGGGGATATCACGCATCGTCGGGGAGCAACGATCGGTACACGCGATGAGCAAGGCCGTTTTCATCTCATTCAAGGCATTCGGTGTTGACAGTTTCAGTATTATTAAATTCTAGGGTATATTATTTTCACCGGAATAAATGCGATGATCGTTGAGCCATTAGAAATTCCATTCAATGACAGACTTTCATAAATTTGTATTCAAAATTGTCTTGCGGACTGTTGTTCAGAGGTGGGAAAGTTGTGTGGGTGGACATGGAGCGTCGATTATATTTTCGTCGTTGTAAATACCATCTATATTTACGAGCCACTGGTATATTTAGGGTAAATGGCATACGACACTTGCCCCGTCTCATACACATGTGATAAAAAATTTTTCGGGGGGAAAGACGAGGTGAAAGCGTGCATAACGCAGACGAGGTGGGAGTGGTCACGGGATAGCTCGAACGTACACTCAAATCGCTCATTTTCAACTGTTCATTTATCCTCTTCCCTCTATTTATATGAACAAATATAGACGAGACATTGGCGTTCAAAGTTTCCCAGCTTCATAATGATACGGACTAATAATGACACATGACTGCGAACCTATTCATAGACGGTTAATATCGAAAATTGTATGCACATGCTCGATATATATCAAAATCCAGTGGTAAAATTGAGGCTCTTGGAACCTTGATATTGGCGATATATTAATGACGTTCCGTTAATACATTTCCTAGTGTTGTCTGTCAATTTATTCTGAGGCAAGGAATTATTGGTCTTGGTCGATGGCACACGCCAATTACTGAGAATTCTCATCATCGATGTGACTCGAATTTTCTTCGTATTCCACTGGTCGTTTGCGACAGAGACCTTAACTATTTTTTTATTGCCTCGGTTTTCTTCGTTCTCGTTATTAGCAAAGAGCGATCTCTTTGATTTAAAGCGCTTGTGCCCTCGGGTGTAGACAGCTGCCACGTGGTTTCTTACCAAACTCAACTTGTGTCTATTTATTCTCCTCTTGGAAGAAGCGTCTTCTCGTTTTGAATATTTACGCTGGAAACGATCGTCCATTTTTTGACAACAGTTTTAGGTAAGTTGGCTCTATAGGTGGAGAGATGATCACTCGGTTCTACATAACCATGTATTTTCCTTTCTATCCTTTAAATCAAGTCAAGATATTCAGTTTGAGGGTTTTTCACGCGTGTCCCATAAGTGAGACACTTTGACATGCGACATCTTCAACACGAACTTGATACCATTCGCTGGATTTTGAGGATCTATATTAAGACGCAAAACGGAATGCCTGTGGAAAATAAGCACAGCATGAGACGAAACATGACGGCGGGGGTGCCATGGGTAATGTGGAAGGAGGTGTTTAAAGCACCAGTGGATGAGCCCAGACACAAAGCGCCAGATCATTTTGGCATAAGTCAAAACCTTTTCACTTTTGCACACGTATAATGCGCATATGGCGGATGGTTTTACTCATGATTCTCCTGCGGTCCTTGTTCCGCTTGCTATTGCTTTCCAATGGTGCGCACTCTCACTCTCGCTTTGAGTAATGCAGGCATATTCGCCACAGAACGACAGCCGTTAGAACTTAACACGTTCCGCGTTTATTTTCGAGTCAATTAGGCTCGTTTATTTGCCGGTGGAATCCCCAAAGTAATTATGAGTACGTTAATACTTAATGACATCTTTCAGTGGACAGGTGGTAGGGTATCCGGATTTTGGGGGTAGTCGTGTTGTGATTGTCGCAGGGATGTATTGAGGGCAGTAAATAATGTTGCATTCAAGGGGATTGAAGAAATTGGGGGAGAAAAAATTCAGCACCCAAATAGGCTCCTCCCTGCGAAAAACATTTCGAACCTGCAGAATTTGCCACTTCTGTTCATTAGTCCCAATATGAATATTAGAGAATATCTAATCAGTTCAGAGCCTTTGAACTAACATTACAAAAAATTTCAGACAAAAATATTCTTGCATGTTGGATTCAGTGAGTGCCAAATTTTGAAATTCAGTGATCTTGTCACCAATTTTCAATGATATTATCACTCATTTCCAGTGACACTGTCACGAATTTTCAGGGACATCAGAGATAGGTGTAAGCGTTAAAAAGTAATGGTCAACGATCAGAGTCAGAAACAAAAGTCTAAACGAAGGGCCACGAAGTTTACAGCTGAAATGGGGGCAAAAAATGAAGTTCAGAAGGAAGGATAAAAATTAAAGGTCCTGAGGGTCAAGTCTAAACGTACAAAATGAGGGTCACAAAATAAAAGGATCAGAAACGAGGAATAAAACTAATAGTCACAAAAATGAGGGTCAAAATCGGAAACAAGGGTTGAAAGTATAATCAACAACAGAGGCCAGAAAGGGTAGGCCTCTAGTTGTGAACCTTCTTTTCGACTCTCACTTGTGATCATACTCTTTATCCTTATTCCTGAGGATCATTTCTGACCAGACTTCTGACTTTCATATCTGACCTTTGTTTCAGACCTTTTCATTATGTGACCCTTCTTTTTGATCCTCATACCTGATCTTCATTTTTTACATATTCCCCATCTAAAGGCCTCTCATTCTATCCATGAAATCCCGTTTAACCTCCCCCCCCCCCCCCCC
>NW_021680435.1:1174278-1201051 GCF_001412515.2 Diachasma alloeum | reverse complement strand
CCCCCCCCCCCCCCAACAAAAAAGACCTCATGTGACCCTCCACCCAAAAAAGACCCCCCGATTGAGAACCCTCACTCGTTGATAGAAACCCCCATTTCATGCCGACCCCTCCGCCCCCCCCTCCCTCCCTACATACTCCCTTCATGAAACTCCATATGCATGAACCCTATCCCATTATATATCCGCCCATGTATAACCTTCTAGGAGCAACTTGAATCATGCCCATGCCTCGATTTGAATCAAGTCGAAAAATCGATTTGAATCAGAGGGAAAAATCGACATGAATCAAATCGAATTCGACCTCAATCAAGTCGAAGAATGGACTGAATTAGACCGATGTGGCCGTTTGCATTTCTCCGTGTCAGAATTGATTCATGTCGTCGATCCGATTCAGTCCAAACTGATTTTTCGACTTGATTCAGGACAATTTTTTTATGAGGAAACTTCCTTCTTGTATCTTTCAAAGTTATATTGCTACTGACAAATCAGTTATTTCCTGGAATGTCCAGTAGTAATACCCCAAGGTTTTTCCCGATAATTTTGAAGCAGATTAAAATTTACAGATTAAAAAAATCCGAGCGCTTGCGGGAGGGATTTTTCTACAAAACTTGTCACGATCATTTCTTTGCAGGAGAGCTTGAGGGAAATATCCGATTAATTTTGAAGTTCGAGGGGTATTTGTCGGATTATTTTTTCCAATCGGATTTTGGCCAACGAGAGTGCAGTAGAGAACCTCAGGAGGTGAATTAGGGAAGATTTGAACAAATCATGTTAATAGAATAACCCGATTCCCGTGGATTGTCAAATACATGATTCGATCTGAAATGAGCCGCTAAAATGAAGAGCTACTGCGAAATATTCAAAAGCGAGGAAGAAATATCCGAAATAAAACTGTCGGGTAGCCTCAAATACTGCGTTCTGATTGGTGGACATCCTATTGGCAAAAATAATCTCTGAATAAATGGCAAGAGTTAAGTTTATATGTGAGTAAAAATAATTGAAATCGGTGAAAATTCAGGCAACTATTGTTCTGACTTTTCTATTCGATTGGATGTAATGTTCCATTTCCACAATAAGTTTGAGAATTCAGACTTTCATTGAAATATCATTCAAAAAATCTCAATTGTGTTGGATTTCTAAGATGTCTAAAAAATTCCATCAACGATTCGATCTTAAATTGAATTCAAATTCACCACATTAAGAATAAAAATGCAGCTATTTTGCAAATTATAAAAAATCGGGCCTTTTTTCTGATTTGGAATGAAGGAATGGATTTGAAATAGTCTTCACAATTTATTGCAGAATGTTCCAACGACAATTTGAAATTATAAGCCACTGAATAACTTCATTCAGACACATTTGTGCTTGCTAATATCATTCAGATGTCGTCATTTGAATTATTACCGGAATGTCAGAGCCTCATCCCTAGGGGGATGTAGCAATCGAGAAAATGAAACTTTTGTTCTGAGGAGGCCAATTAACTGGTTTTTAGTTTTTCATTTTTCCAAGTGGAGCTTGCGATAGCAGTGCTATACAAAGGGTAGAGAGAATAAAGACAGAGTCGGCGTCCCTTTTTTCTCTCTTCAAAAAGAGAATCGGTCCACGCTGAGGGCTACGACGCGTACAAATGCGTCGATGAATAACCGAGTCATTTTATTTAGAGAACCCGATTCGTCTTTCCCCCGGGGGTCGCTCCGAATTCCATACCTACCGTGTTGAATCTCTAGGAATAGCATGGACTGAATCGAACTCATTTTTTTACTCATTTTCGAAGAGTAAGGATTTTTCGAATTTTCCGGATTTTTTCATTCATGCAGACGCTGATTAATGAGTGCATGAAATTGACTCAATCGATCTGGCTTTCTTCATTTCTCTCATCTCTCATAATTCCTCTCAAAGGCGAATTGAGGAATATTTTATACCAGAATCAAGTATCCTATTACTAAAGATGAAAGAAACGTGAAGTTGTTTTATATCGAAATATCTCGAAATTGCCTGACCGCTAACCCTTAATTCTAATTGGTCAATATGTGACACGAAGTTATTCACAAAAAACACGCGCCATTTTCAAATTCTTCAGTGGTAAATTTTCTTTTCACGTCATATATATATATATATATATATATATATATATATATATATATTTGACATGTATATATATCATCGGTGAAATTAATAAATTCTGTCCTTTTATGGAGACGATTATTTAAAAAAAATTGAAGAAAATTAATTGAAAATGAAAAATTCTTTATAGATTCTTTTACTCTACTTCGCTATTCACTTCAATCATTAGTCGAATTCTCATTGATTCATTATCAATATTTATAAGGTATTCATGAGAAACTGAAATTCAATGAATTCCATTTCTTCATTTCAACAAATGAATAGATCAGCGCGCGCATAGATCTTGTATGTATAAACCTTGATTCAAGTATAAAATATACCTGAATCAAGTATATTTTATACTTAAATGGGAGATGGGTATTTCAATTCGAGGATGATTATTTCATATTAGCCCGGTTTGTACCAAGTGTTCTCAAGTGTAATATAAGGGACAGCCACTAAGTGTGAGAATATAAGGGTCAAAAAGTGGAGGTTAAAACATGAGGGTCAAAAATTATTCAAGTCAAAAACTGAGGGCCTGAATGTAAAGGTGAAGGAATGAGGGTCAGAATATAAACGTAAAAAAAGTGGGTGTCAGGCAATGAGGGTCATATAAGAGTTAAAAACGCTGATCAAACATAATATATGACTTATGTTTAGACCTTCATTGCCTGACACCCACTTTTTTTAGTTTTATATTCTAACGCTAATATTTTGACTCTAATATTCTGACCCTCATTTTTTAACCTCCACTTGTTGACCCTTATATTCCGACATTTAGTGCCTAACCCTTACATTACACTTCAGAGGGCTTGCTACAAGCCAGCCTGATACAAAAGAATCATCGTCGGATTGAAATACCCAGCCCCCAATTGAGTCTAAAATATACTTGAGTCAAGTATATTTTAAACTTAATTCAAGTATATTTTTTTCCGTGATTAATTTTAAATAACTGAGAATTGACTGAATTCATGGAAAACTCGTGGTGATGTGAAAAAAGGAGGGCACTGCACTTTTGGCACGTTTTCGAACGTTCCGCTTTATTTTCTTGGAAAACAAAGAAGAATGAAAAAAATGCGTCGAGGCTCGTCTTCGAGGTGTGTAAACACATACAAAATATTATCACATTCATTTGTAACGGAATTATCAATTCCTTTGGAAATAAAACACCGAAACTTTCACCATTTTCCAACTTATGTAGTGAGAAATTCATAAACCCATCATAACCATCAATTCTCGCGAACGGATTAGGAGAGAGAGCAACGCCCCCCCAGTGGAAGCGTCAGCAAACTGATTCGAATGACACTCCATTCCCAACCACGAGCGTCTTGTTGTCGCTGGCCGCGAAACGAGCGAGGACATCAACTCTTGTGGATCATTGCCAAGATAATCGAAAATTTTTATTATGGTTATTTGATGTCTACCTAGCAGGCGCGTGGGCAGACAGGGGATACTAGTCAAAGGAGATACACGCCTGCATCATGCATTTGTCTTGAGCACCGGATAAATGGAGTGGAAAATGGAATGCGAGGGTTATTTTTATAATATTAATTACTGGAACGATATAATAATGTTGGTGGGATATTATTGAGAGTCTGTTACGCATGAAATTTTCAAAATTGTTGAGCTAAAAGGCGCACATATCATTTCCGCAAAATTCTAATTACAATTTGACCCCAAAAATGAGAGACTTCTCCCAATATATTGAGGCAATTATAACTTTTAATGCAATCATTCCGATTTACAGAATATGAATTTTGCAGTAATATCCGTCATCACACTACTGAATTTCTCCTCGCATTTTAATTGCTTCTGAAACTCATGACGAACGTATTAATTACTGACCACATTCCTCACATATTCAGTCAACACGAGTCTAAAACCCCTCGAATATCCTTCAAAATTAACGACCTGATATTATAATTTTTTTGAAAATCCTTGTCAAATCCAACCACTCGTTACATTTCCTGAAAATGCAAAATCTTCATTACCCAGGCTTTCAGCGCCGTGTGATACGTGCCCGTGAATGACGTTCTTCCGTAAATGGAATTTGTGATCCACAATGGCATCCCAGTGGTATATTTACCTGGGAATACTAATACATTCCAACATCACATTCCCATTTTCTTATGCTAATCTACCATTTCTAATTGCAAGAATGATGAATAAAAGCACGGTAGCGTTGTTACACTCACTGATGCTTTGAAAATGAAACTTGTCGCAAGAAAATCCGTCTACTGTATGACTTTCCTCTGCACTGTGACATGAGCATTACCAACTAGACATAATACGAAGAGTGACAGCAACGGGGGCGGAATGTGTACCTCTGAGAATATGACCGATACACGAAGAAAGTCGGACTTGGTTGATGTTTGTTGGCCTGCTAGGATGGCTGTATACACTGAAGTGAAGATATGACCCGCCTTTGTCGTGCCAAAATTTCTCATCCGGAATATAGCTTAACATGACTGTTTCTTCTTCCTCAACAGTACAAACAGTCTTCATGGAGTCAGGTGGTCCAGAGAGATTCTTGAAGGCTTCCTGTCTTAATTTTCATCGATTTTTGTTTGCTCTTTTTGACATTCCAATGCCTGCCAAAATATTCGCAAACATTTCAGTGAGAACTTCAATGTCACCAACCAACGTGGATGATGACAGGAGCACAAAGGCATTCGCCAGGGAGAATAATTTATTAAAAAATAGTAAATTATATATTATTAGACGGAAAAATCGCAATAAAAAGATTTAACAAATTTAGAAAAAATTGTTGTTGATCGTCGTTTGATGATTAACGAAATTTAGTCGGCCTTGCGGTCAGGTATAAAAGAAGTCTGAGATGATACTGTTTGAAATTTCTTAAAATTTCAATCACAGCGTCATCTGTATTTCGATGTTATGAGGTGGAATTCAATTTCAAATGAACGCGTTCCCTAAATTTCTCATTCATCTTGAAAATTTCAGAAATAGTAGATTATGTTATTCGGACGATGGTCTATTTTTTATCACGAAGTCCCGCAAAAGAGGGGTGGGGTGGGGGCGGAGAAGGGGATCCAGGGGGCGAAGCCCCCGGTAGGGGGGGCTGAGGGGAGTTCGCCCCCCCCCACTGAAAAAAAAATTCACAAAAAAAAAAAATTAATAAAAATTGAAGGAATTTGTACTCTTTGTTAGGTATAAGAAAAATACTACGAAAACCTAGTATTTCCATAGAAAAATTCTACTGAATTCGTATTGGAATCCTTGAAAAACTCTATTGAAGTTTTGTGAAAATTTTTTTTGCCTGAAATTTCCGGTACACTTTTTGGAAATTTTTATCGAATTTAATTACCACTGAAATTTCAAGGGATTTCGTCAATGAAAATTTAGAATTTCGAGGAAAAATCAAAGAGAACTGTAAATTTCGGTTCCATTTTTCCCTGAAAATGAATAGAAAACCAGAAAATTCTTGTAAACATATTCTTGAATTTTCAGCACACTGACACTGAATGCGATTTAGGGGGGAAAATCTAGAAATTTCAGATTTCACTGAACATTGAATATAATTTGCCACTGTATATTCATATTAAATTGGAAATTCAAATATAATACATTAAGGAATTTTCATCATTATGCCCCTTAAAATTCTGGAATTTTGCTAAATTTTTAGGGAAACCTGAAATTTTATGATTTTTTTCCCCTAAAGCGCATTCAGCACAACAGTCCTGAAAATTAGTAGTCAACTATCCATGAAATTTCATTTTTTTCTAACAGTGTAAGTAGTTCATAAAATTTCAATTTCTATCTGACAGTGTGACAACGATGGGGAAAAAATTGCAAATTTCCAACATTACAATACATTATATGAGTTCAATGGTTCTTAACACATTCTCCTGCAGAGTACACATTCACTTGAATCAACAATCCAAATATCAGTCAAAAGTTCGCTCTTCTCTCAGTAGACAATACCAAAGAACAAACCCGCTGCATCTGATGACATATACCCCTCAAGTTTTCAACGTCATGCGTACCGCGAGAATGTTCAATCGTCCAGATCGAATCGTCCGACGCGTATCCGTTATGAATCCCCAGCGTTTTAAACTTAGTGTATTCTCCCCCCAGTTTGTGTATTTTGCCTGCACGTTCTGTCCACTTCTTCCCTCTTCTTCGTCTTTGGATACGGTGCTTAACATACAGCAACGTAGATATTATTGGATCGAATGCATCACGTCAAACGATACGTGAAATAAGTTATAGGTTAGTGGCTGCATTGGCACCGCTCGTGACAGCCTATTCCTGGAATGCCCTGTTTGCAACTAAGTAGACTCTGTGTCTGGGAAAATAAAAGATGGTCTTCAAATCTTAATCCAATTACCATAAGTACCAAGTTATTTTTCTTCCGACGAATCAATTTTATTGTCAACAATCTGTTTGTCCATTGTTATCCGCACAATCTTTCGGGACAATTCAACTAGCAATGGGGCTTCAAATAGTCCAGTGCCAGAATTTTGTGTCTTGACTTAAAAATTGACAGCGCCGCATAGCAAACCATCACCTGACAAGACAGACATCAAGATCCGGCATTCAATCCTTCTATTTTTGATTCCAACTTCTAACTGTATTCTCGCCGTCTGATTCTGTTCCCGGTGAGTGGATGCATCCAGTGGGCGTCACAGCATTAATTCAAACAGATCAACGATCCTCACTTCATTCTTCCCCTTACGATTTCATTTCAATCAAAATCATCTTCACGGGGTTGACTCTTCTATGTGAGGATCTTCCGGGTGTCATCGGCCAACTGGTCGAGGCAATCACGAGACAAACTCCTTTAGAAAGGGATGGCCTCGATCCAAAGATACCGTTTGTCTACCTATATTTACCGCATTTTACCAGTACGAAAATTGTCAGGCAATCGGAATCACTTGCCAATGATTTTTGCGGTGAACGAGCGTCAACGCCGTGCGTTCACAATTATAGAAATCTCAACAGCCGAATACACTGAAATACGAGTGGCAATTGCTTACGTGGGTTTTTCAACATCTGAGAAGATGGATTTCGACGAATGAATGCCAGAATCAATTGCTGTAACCGTGACGTGATGAGATTGATTCAGTCTAAGATTACGAGGTCTATGATGATTTTTTTTTTCTTCGTGAAAAACATGTGGCAAGCTGGTGTTTATATCATTCACGCCAAATCATCAAGAATAATGCCTGTTAAATCTTCAAAATCAAGTACGTGATTCCAACCCCACCTGTCTCAGCCATTTGTCTTATTGTTGCGATAGGATGAATTGCAGACAAAAGGGGTAAAAAGAGCGGCAATTGTGAGCTTCACGATGTTTGTCCATCTTTGCCTTCTGCTCCCTCCCCCTTAATCTCAGACAGTAACCACTGAATGTTGATGGCGACCAAAAATAACATGTATCACACAGTAAGCAAGAGTGAAAGAGAATTGGGGACATATATTTTTACGATGCTTTATGAAAGAGAGAACCGTGTTTTAGTCCAATGACTAATTGCAAGAACAACAATAGATATATTTTACAAGGGGTGTGGGAGAGGAAGAGGTGGGGGATTTGCGCCCAAGGGGTAGGAATGGCCGGTAGAAATACATTTATTATAAAATGAAAGCGAGAAAGAGAGAGAGAGAGAGAGAGAGAAAAAGGAGGCTCGAGACAACAATCGAATACGTGTCGCAACAGAAACTGTTGAGGGAGAGACCTCGTTCTTCGTTATCTCTCACCGTAAATTAATCTCGACCCTTCTTGCCCCCTACCCCTCCCCGGTTAGTTGTAAAAATTTTCCCCCTACCGATTATTTCAAAAATATCACCCGCTCGAAGCGGGGCAATCTCTCATCTCATTTCATTACATTTATATATAGAGCCTTTCGTTGTTTTTTTTTGTCCCTCCAATCTCTGAATTATTTTTCGAAGGAAATAAACTGAAGCAGACGCGGCTGGTGTCTGTGAGACTGTGACAGCGGGAATAATCGATTCGGCAAACAAAACGTAGCGAAGCAAAAGCGTCGCGGCGCACTAGCGTCTTGCACCAACGCCACCAGACGCGCTTGGTGCTTTCAATTAGGCGGCCTTTGCCCGATTATTCCTTTGGGTGAGTTCTGGTCACCGATGGAACGAAAGGGATTCATTAGTTTTTGATTTTTTCGGTTTATTTGGGGATTAGAATATCACTCGAGCCAAATCGATGCTGAAAATTGACAAAGAATCGCTTGATTTCATCAGTTAATCAATTGTCTTGTTGCTAAAGAAGGTGCAGCGTTTTTCATGGCTGTGACGAGAATAAGAGGTGGACGGAGAGGATTCGAAAAAGAAGGATAATTTCCACACGGAAAAAAATATACTTGAATTGAGTATAAAAAAAAACAAGAAATAAGACTAAACTATATACTAAAGAAACAGGCTGGATGCCGGATCTTGATTAAATAAACTATATTCAGGAATAAACTATATTCCTGATTCAAGTATAAAATATACTTGATTCAATTATATTAATACTTGAATCAGATTTTTATTCAATTCAAGTATATTTTTTTTCGAACAAAAATTTCAGTTCAATACAGTTGTCTGTTGACGAACCTTAAGACTTGCAGCCAAAAATAATTCTTGTAACCTGATGCAAGATAGTGCAACATTGTCACATCAGCGGCGTTTGTTCCTGAAAGGAACAGCTCGTAATTTGGTGAGAAACGTTAAAATCCAACTAGGATGACCGTGTGGTATTCAAACATGTTTTCCGCCAGCCCTCTGCTATAGCGAACAAATGCGCCGTGTTAGCATAAATCTCGGAAATCCATTTGGTAGGCGCGAAGCCTATTACCGAAACGTCTCTGTGATGCCCCGTCACCACACACAGGCTAATTAAACAAATGTCCCGCTATATCAACCCGCGAATCACCGGTCTATATGACCCGCCCTTTGAACTTAATTTGAATCGTTAATACTGTACATACGTTTCGCCCGGTGAACAAGAAAGAAGGCGAATATGGTATTTTTTGTGGAAGGGAAATGCGGAGAATTCTCTTTCCCCCCGGTGAGAGGGATAGACTGCGGGTGGTATTGGCTTCAGCAGTGGAGAGCCAGTTGAATCTAACTCACAAATTGCCCGATTTTCGATCTTCCTCTTTTTTCTTTATTCGTGTCTTTGTTTCCTGACAGATGCCAGTAAACTTGGAAATCACACAAAGAACAGCCGAAGTTTTCGGAATCTATTCGAATCGAATGGAGAGAATTTTTAATTTTTTGGAGGGGAAGCAGAAAACTTTCATGAGAATGAACGAAAAATTTTTATTGACGAATTTCTCGAGTGAAATGGGTTGTTTGGAACGTTCATTTGAAGAAATGAGCTGTACGAAAATTAAATCATCATAAATAAAATGACAATCGATATATTAGGGTCGCGTCTATCTCTAATACTTAGCCATAATTTAAGCATTAAAATGCGAGAGAGCAGTGTGCCAGGGTGGGCTATTAGCAGTTGAGGGGCGTGCGAGTACTGACGTCACCTCGATGCAATTATATTTTATGCCTCCCGACACCCAACGCTCTACTCACGCCTCCCAGTCATCTCAGTATCTCTTGCTCTCGCTCTTCTCTCTTCCCCTCTTGGTTTTTACCATTTCTCATGTACAACTCGTCTTTCTTCCCACTGCTCATCTCTGTAACCCAGTGTTAAGTATAGATTTATAACTACTTAAAGTTTTGCGATTTATTTTGCGCTTATCGCTCGTCCGGATGTGTCTACCCACAGAGTTTACTTATCACTTAGCTGATGCAAATGTTTTTGGGGGGGTTAAATTAAGCTGCAACTGATTGGGGGGTGAGATCTTATTATTATTTTCTTATTTGGGGGAATAAGTTTCGTTCGAATAGTTTTTTATTTTTTTTATTCGTTTTATGATTTGGTGCTTCTTTTAATATATTGAATTCAGCATTGAAAATTTTCCACTGAAATTTCTGGTAAAAGTCTTGGAATTTTTTAACAAGGAACATTTCCACTGAAATGCAATTCATAATTTTGTAATTTCATGGAAAAATCCGTGGAAACTGTCAATTTCAGTTTAATCATTCCGGGAAAATTGATGAAAAATCAGAGACATGTTTCCTCAAATTCCGGATTCCTTTGAATTTGCAGAAAATTCCTGGAATTCATTGAAAAAATTCCAGGAATTATTCATTTAGAATTCTAGGAATTTTCTGAAAATTCAAGTAAATTCATATAAATTCACGGAGAAATTTATGCAAATTGTGGAATTTCCGTCCTGCCGCTGAAAAATTGGAACTTTGCTTGAATTTTCAAAGAAACTTAAAATCCCGTTCACTTTTTTTCCTTAAATCGAATTCAAGATCTTTTTTCGGAAAATTTCGAAATTTTTTTTTTACCAGTGCATTCATGAAATCTTCCTTTAATATTTAATTGAAAAAATTAATTATTCAATTAACTCTGTGATTTGTTTATTAAACGAAGAATGAATCAGTCTTTCAGTTTCAATAATCAATTATTTTAATCAAGCAAAGAAAAAAATTAAGGAATTTCCATTGAAATTGTAACTAAAAATTCTTTGTTATTCGGTATTCCGATCAGTAATTTATATCATTTCCTTTTTAATTAGTAATGTCTACGTTTTATTTCTGAAACTGAACATACATCAAACATTATTCAATCTTTCTGCAATTTATTATTTAATACCTCACCAAGAAATTTGAGGAATAGAGATGAAAAATAAATGAATCAGGGAGCGATGATCTCCACGTCGATTTTTATTTAAAATGATTCTCCACCGTCAGCCATCTATGTAAGTTAAATTCACCAGTAGTGTTCCGTGCTGAAGTGATGGCAAAAGAGCAAGCGAGAGGGAGTGAGAGAGTTGGGAAAAGGCGGACGAGTAATAGCTACGGAATATTGGAATAATATGCAAAGTATATGAGGGATATATTAATTTCACGAAAACGGTGGAAACGTAGATAGCTTGGGGGGGTGTGGGGTGGGTATAGGTGAGGAGGAGGGGGTGGACCGTTTGGGGTGTAGGTGGTAGGTGTGCGGGTTGCGGCATCTCTGCATCTTTGCGAAAGAGCGGTTTCCTGGGTGCTCGTCCTCTCTTCTCCGTCGCTCTCCCGAAAAATGAGAACGAGAGAATGAGAGAGACAGGTGGCGGAACGAGTCTCGGTGAACCTCCATACGCAGTACAGCAGTGAAACGGGGGGCAAAACTGTGTGCGAGATGGGAAAAGGAGTAAAGGGAAAAGCCGCGAGAGAAGAGGGCTCGCGGAAAGATGAGGAAACCCAGGGCTTCACAGACAAATAAATACACGATATTTCAACGAATGGGAAATGAGAGTTTGCCACAGGGCCCGCCTGCTACCTTCTACTGCCTACTAGACTCACCCGGAGGAAAACAGAATTTTAATTCTACCATCACCGCGAATATTTCTCGATTCAACCAAGAGGTACCATATCCAAACCACACCGATATACATATCTACATCCAAGCATAAAATTCCTCACAATTTTTTTTTTCGTGGAGGGAGGGAGGAAAAAATCAGTGAGGGGAATTGCAAAATGTGGAAGATTTATTTTCTCAAGTTTTACATCAATTCTTTTTTCCAAATATTCTTTTCCTCCTGCAAAAATAGAACCAGATGGTTTATCTTCTGAGGGAATTATCACAGATGTTTGAAAATGAATTGTTAATTTGTGATTTTTAAGGTGAAAATATTATTTTTTTATTCGTGAAAATAATTTTTGTCAAAGGATCATCCCTCAATGAATTGAGGAAGTACCTTTTAAAGTGAAGTTGTCGATTGAACTGCACTGAGAAAAAATCAATCAATCAATTCATTTATTTTCTTTTTTTGTGAAAATTTTTTGTTGAAAAAATGAAAAGAGCTAATGGAATATCAAATTTTGAATTTTAAAGTTTGAATAAGAAAATCATTGCAAAATTTTGAGGAACGTACGTGCAGCTCAGAAGGAAGCTGTGACACTTAACCTTAAATGTTGAGAAAGATCTTCATTTTAAAAAATCAGTGAATCGCTGAATCACTTAATCTTCATGAAGAGAGGGAGGAGAAATCAGCATTAAGGGAATTACAAAATATGGAAGATTTATTTTCTAAAGTTTACATCAATTCTTTTTTCCAAATATTCTTTTCCTTCTGGAAAAATATCACCAGATGAGGTTTATGTTCTGAGGGAATGATGACAGATGTTTGAAAATTAATGGTTAATTTTCGATTCTTGAGGTGAAAATAATCTTTCTCAAAGGATATCGGACGCCGGTGAGGATATGGAAATTTTCAATTAGCGAAGTTGTTGATTAAATTGCCTGAGAAAGAATTGAAAGAGTTGATAGAGTATCAAATTTGGAACTTTAAAATTTGAATAATAAAATCATTACCAAATTTTGAGGCGGAACTCAAAAAGAAGCTCTGATACATAACCTTAAATGTGGAGAATGATCTACATTTTTTTTAAATGGCCAAAGGATTGAGTTGTCCGTAACGGAATTACAAAAATTGTTCTGATTTCGGTATGAATTGGCTGAAATTTTAGCGTTCTCTCTACCGATATGAGAATTTATCTCCCGGATCATTTACAATAATAACTAGTACGCGGTTTCATGCCTGCCACAATTTTCATGGCAGATTTTTTTTTATCTGTGGGTTTTCATTATGGTCACCCATCCACTCTATACTCGGACTTAAACATTCCTCTAATTACTTCAAGGTGAAAAATGAACTTCTAAAGTTTCTTTTGAAAGAAAAAAATCTAACTAAGTACACGATTAGTAATTTTCAGAAACTTTTTTTGAAAACTCTTTCTGAAAATTTTCATCACATTTCAGTTTCACTGAAATTTCAAAGATTTTCATCATTAGGAATTTTAAATTTCATGGAAAAATCAATGGAAACTGTAGATTTTAGTTGGATTATACTATGAAAATGAACAAAATTTAAAAAAAATTCAGATAAATATTTCCTTGAATTTTTCATTAATTAAAGATTCAGCGTAATTTGGTACTGAATATTCGTATTTTCGTAGAAAACTGAACTACGTTGGCGAATTTTTGTCTTTTTGCTGTTCAAAAATTTGGAATTTCATTCAAATCTAAAATTTTATGATTTTTTTCGCCTTCAATCGAATGCAAGGTCACTTTTCGGAAGATTATTAGTCAATTGTCCATGAAATTTCAATTTTTTTTCTCCCCTCAGCCCTTCAATAAAATGTTGATAGGAAAATTTTATTTACACATAATTGAATGAATTTGAAACATAACATTTGAGGAAACCATCACAAAGCTCACTTTCAGGGAAATTTATGAAAAATTCAAAATTTTCAACAATCATCATGAAAATCAAATCAACCAATATAGCTATCATAATCATCTTTTAACTTCGACTTAATGGCATTAAAATAAACATTTTAAGCTATGATTGAATTCATTTGAAGCATGATGTTCAAAGATATCCCCGGAATTGTATTTTCAAAAAATACAAAATTTTTGAAAATTTACGAATAAATCAAACTGACGATTATTGCTATCGCCTTCATCTTCGAACTCGGTCAAAGGGACATCCAACACAATTTTTTAAGCCATCATTCTATCAATTCATAACATTGTTTTTTTAATTATCGCGAGACAATCGATTTTCGAAAAAATTCAGAAATTAAAAAAACTAATCGATGAACTAAAATCTTAATTAATCAGATTGATAGAGCTCAACAATGCCTACATTTGAAAAAAAAAGATTCAATTCCATCCATTCATTACCGAACTTAGGTCTAAACGTTCTATTTTCGGCCTTTTTGGATCATAATGGGTCGATATAACACAAAAAATCGAAAACTAAAATTGGAACGATTACAATGCTTCCATTTGGAATTTTGTAAGTTATTAAGAATTACATTGGCAGATTATTCACAAGAGAAATCATCAGGATAGAATACAATACTATTCCAACGAATATAAATTCTACGAAATTTTCGTTAACTCTTTACCTAATATTCAACTCTTATAAAAAAACCGGAAATCAAGGACCGAGCATCCGTCTGCAAAAGAAACTCCCAAGAAAAGTGGAAAACCCCCTTCCGTCAGTTCCGACTTTCGTCATAACTTCCACCCAAGAATTCATCCGGGAATGAGGAATTGAAGTTGCGGCTACGAAGTGTTGGTGCAGCGTCGTGATCGCGAGTTGGTTCAAGCTCGGATAAAAACTCGAGAAAAAGTATAAAAGAAAAACGCAAGAGTTGAGATCAATACCTGTAGCCACCCTCCATCGCCACCCAGTGCAGGTCCCTCTACCCATAACCGAGAAAGTGGTCCGGAGGCTACAAAGAAACCTCTCCCCCACCCACCCTCTTCCTCTAAAAACTCAACCGCACCCCCTCGACGACCCAATAATCTTCCAAAAGCACCGCGGTGCCATAAATTGCCACCACCTAATTTTCAAAAATTTCAAATAACAAATTTCACGGAATTACCGGAGTGTAAACACACAAATAATAATTCCTTGTTTCGTTTAGCTCATGCAGACGTGTAAATACCAGGGTTGGTGGCTCTTCTGGCAAGGAAAGACGGCTGAACAACACGATCGCACTGGTGAAAATGCACACGGCTGTGTATATGAGAGAGAAAAGGCGAAAAGACCATTCCAGTGGTAACGCTTTAAATCGCTCCAACAACTCATCCGCTGAAAGTTGCGACGAGCTTCGGAGATGTACGACGGTGAACGAAGCCGTCGAGCACGTTGAGTACAGCAGTAGTGCTGTATACATTGGATTTTCTGGCGTGTGGCACCCAGGCACTCGTTTTTCCACGAAAAAGATCTCATATACATTGTCCATCTTTCTCGCTCCTCCTTAGCCCAAAACTTTTCCTCTTATTTCCCTCGACGTTTCACATACTCGTATATATATCGGTCTGTCAGACCGTGGATCAGTGGCCCTCTGGCGTGGTATCAGTCCTGGCTACTCCAACAGCGGGGGCGAGAGGAGAGGTATCTCTCGAAGTATCGCGCGACACGTTTCGAATCGCATCTTGAAGAGAACCGACGGAGAAATACGAGAAACGAGGACGACGGAAAAAAGATGGGAGTGAGGTACGTGTGTGTCTGTCCATGTGCTATCCACATCTCTACGAATGTATCAGCTCAAGAACTATCACTATATACTCTCGATCGATGTCAAGGTCCGTCCTGAAAGAGAGAAGGAGCGAGGGAGAGTGCAACCATTGGCAGAAGTACTTTTGTTTTTCAACTCGAAAGGCTCCACGCAGCATTAAATAAACTTTAACTTTTCCTTTTGATAAAAAAGGGTATCACTGGTAAAAGTGAAAGGGAGCTAAGGCGTCTCGACTCCTTTGAATCCTCCCAACAGGAGCACAGGGCAGGCAAGACGAGGGGTAAAAAATCCGGCTAAAAACAGCGAGTGCTTTATTTTTCCCAAGAAGCGGAAAATGCTTCGGTTTATTTCAGTTCGATTTTTCCAGTGTCGCCGCGTCGCCCTGACGACAATTCGCAGGCGCGGCAGTACCAACCCTCCCTCCCCCACCTCACCTCCACATTTCTCTCCTCCATCCCACCTACAGTACCCCACAGCTCTTTCGATCTTTCCTTCTTTCTGTATATCGCGTCGACCCGATGGAACGTACGACCCAAAACGGGTTACGCCCAGATGCGCGCATCGAACCCTGGTCAATATCCAGGAGGAACACTCTGGACGCCTATCGGCACATACCGTCGTAGGAGTAGGGGGTTTTTTGCGTGCACGCCTGGGTGAAAAGGTCCAACCCCTGTCAGCAATCCCACCAGATTCCGAGCGTGTGGATACCATCGAGGAGGAGAGGAACAAGAGGAAGTGAAGAGGTAACTGGTTGTGCGGCGTGATTGGAAATCTATTTTCCCACCCCTACGAGTCGAACCCTCCGACCTATCGGAGAGTTTGGTGATATTGAGTCTGCGCCCTCGAGCTCTCAATTGCAACCGGGGGCTTTTGCCTCTTCAACCCCCCTCAATTCACTCTCTTCCTCCTCTCTCCTCGATCCAATCCAGTCTCACCCCCTCCTCCCCCCGACCGCCCGCCGTCGACCCCTCAATTCCCTGCACCTCTTTTACCTCAGTGTCCTCCACACATTCCTCTTCTCTCTTTGTATATGTACTTGTCCCCGGGTGAACCTCCCACTTACTATTTCTCTTTATCTCGCACGCCCACCATCGACCTACCCCCTTTTTTCTCAACTCGCTTTTTCGTTTCTTGCGCCTTTTTTCTCTTCTTTGTGGTATCTGTATGTGGGCAAAGGGGGGGGGGGGAGGGAAGGGAAGAAGGAGGCATTCTTTCTTCGATAAAAGTTTCATGGACTCCTCGAGAGATTCCGTTCACCATAAATGCCACGGGTTAAATGAATTCATAGTTTCTCCTTCTTTCGCGGGGATACTTTAGTCGGGCTATACCTCGAGCTATACACACTGCACGGTGTGCAGGGTACGAAGTGCAGTGTTGAAGAGAAGATTCATTTTATGGCAGGGAATATGGTGGCTTGGTGCATTTGAAAATGAATTGTTAAGAAAAATTGAAATTTCACGAACAGTTCGGTAGTAATTTTCGGGAGAGTCACATTGAGTTCGATTGCGGGGGGCAGAGAGATAATATCTTTTCAAATATCAGGGAGAATTTTTCCCATCCAAATTTTAGCCAATAGAATTCCATCATTCGATGTCACGTGGTACAAGCTACAGGGTTTTCAACTGATAATTTTTTGATAATTTTCTCTGGTAGTTGCCATATAAAAAACAAAACATCATGCAGTCGAATTAACCCCTCGTCAAACTGACAGATTGAATTCAATTGTGGTAATCCGAGGATTTTTATTCGAAATGAGTGTTAATTATACAATTTTCGTTTCTCAATTGTGAGTTTCGTCTCATGGTCCAATTATATTGCCCGACATTTGGATTGGAAAAATAATCCCCCGAATACCACACTAGCTTCAAAATTAATCGGGCATTTTCCTCAAGGTTCCCTGCATACAAACGAAGTCGTCAAGTTTGTTTGCAACGAACCTATCGGAAAATACCCGATAATTTTGAAGCTCTTGTGGTATTACAAGTGATAATTTTTTGATAATTTTCTCTGGTAGTTGCTATCTAAAAAAACAAACGATTATTCAATTGAGTGAACCGTTTGCCGAAACTGATAGATTGATTTCGTCTCATGATGCAATTTTCATGGCCGAAATTTAGATGGAAAAATTCTCTCCAAAATACCACTCAAGTCTTCAAGTTTTTCAGGAAAAATCATTTTTTAGCCTGAAAAACTTGACTCCTTCGTTTGTTTGCGACGAACCTATCGGGAAATACCCAATAATTTTGAAGCACTCGTGGTATTATACATGATTATTTTTTCAACCAAAATTTCAGGCAGTAGAATTCCAAAATTCGACGTTATTCTGTATAGCCTACACGGTATTGGACTGAGAATTTTTCCTATCCAAATTTCAGCCAATAGAATTGCACTATTTGGCTGTTATTTTATATATTCAACACGTTATTAAACTGATATTTCTTGAGAACTCTACTGGTAATTTTTCATGTCGATATATAAGTCCCTCGTTGAAACTGATAGATAGATTTTGTCTCATAGTGCAATTCTCTTGGCCTAAATTTGAAGAAATTCATTCGTTCAATTTGCACACACCCATTTATATTGAGGTATTACAAAGAATGAATTTGGCGGAAAGAGTGTGAGTCAAGTTGTGAAATTCGAATTGTAAGATTACCTTCTGAGAGTCATACTCCTCAAAGATCAGGCTTCGCGAGGTTGAAACGTCCTAACAATAATGCTTCACGAGGTTCAAACGTTGAAATGGTTTTCTGCATTATCAGGTCAACTGATCCGTTGGTAGATCGTTTGACTTCTCACTTGTTTCAAGAATTTTCGCTGGTTATATTCTAGAATCACGAGTTGCTTGAAATAAGGATTGTTTTCTTTTTGTAAACGATTCAGGCCCTTCATCAGAAAGGATTAATCTACAAACTGATCAATTGCCCTGATAGTGGAGGCAACCCATGCAACGTTTGACCCTCGTGAGACATGAATGTTACGATTTTGAAGTTCGCGAGCGTTGATTTTTGCGGAGCATGAATCTCGCGAAGCAATCCTACAATTCTATTTTCACGATGGAAGCAAAAAACAAAAATTCAAAATCATCTGTGGCTTGAGGTGATTAGCAAATCTGATCAAAATGCGGTTTAACAACATTTATCTATAAAACCCCTGTGACGGTTATGATCCTCAAACTCATTTTCAATTCAACACATTTAGTATGCCTGATGTGAAGGAAAGAAAAAAAAACAAAAATTACCAATTTTCTGTTAGTGGTCCGTATTGCCCTGCGGTCCGTTTTGCCCTACCCTCCCCCACTTTTTCCACCAAATTAATTGTTTGTAATATATCAATGTAAACAAGTTTAGTCAAATCGAATGAATGAATTTTTTCAAAAAAAATTATTACTTTGACGTCAGGGGTCCATTTTGCCCTAGGAATCCATTTTGCGCTGCGGTTCGTTTTGCCCGCCTGGTCCATTTTGCCTTACCCTCCCCTGACAATTTTCAAGCTCTCGTAGTGTGTGATAATTTTTGTACATTTCTTTCTGGTAATTGCTGTATTAAAAAATAAAAGATCTTTCAGAGAAGTGATCCCCTCGTCAAAACTGACCGATCAATTCTGCATCAGGGTGCAATTCTGTTGGTCGAATATCGGATGGGGAAAATAATTACAGTGCTTTTTTTGCACCACTTACTGCGGCAGTAAACTCATCGCGTTTCTCAGCAATCGAAAAAAATTTTGTTGTGTTTCTCGATTTTTTGTTCAATCGGTAACACAAGTAACAATGGTATTGTCAGTTGTCACTTGCTTTACCGACTGAATAAAAAATAAAGAAACACTACAAAATTTTTTTCGGCTGCTGAGAAACGCGACGAGCTTACTGCCGCAGTAATTATAGTTGCTATCAAAACGTTATTATAATACCATAAAACTTATAATACCACAAGAGCTTCAAAATTATCGGGTATTTTCCGATAGGTTCTGTGCGAGCAAACGAACGAGTCAAGTTTTTCAGTCGGAAAAATTAAGAGCGCGAAGCACAAGTGATTTTTCTGAGAAACTTGACGAAATCAGTTTGTATCTTTCGACGAGGGGTTCACTCTATGACGAGGGATTTACTAGAGAAAATTATCAACAAATTATACCGACGGCGATGCCTGTGTGGTTAGAGCGCGAGGTTGGCACGCGGACGACTCGGGTTCGATTCCCAGTGGGGGGGCCAAAATGATTTTTTCACGCTCTAATTTTCAGATTCATTGTCCGAGTGGGAGGCTCGCAAGGGACGACTGTACCTGATCAAGGTTTTTCCCTCAAATGAGTTTTTTCCTCGGCTCTCGGCGAATGCGGTACAAGGAGTTGGGAAGGGAACAAATCGTAAAAACCCGAGAGGGTATACGAAAGAACAAAAAATTATGAACAAATTATCAGTTGAAAACCAGTGATCCCTACCAATATTAAATTTCTGTAATATATTACAAGGATTTAACCCTTACATTATTGAAGGTTTAAAATGTGTTGATTCAATTTTTCAAATAATATAGTATTAATAATCTGATTTTTTACGAATAATGGTATATTTAAAATTTCTTAATATGAAATTGTAAATTTACTACTAAGTGAATAATTCAAATTTCTTGAAAGGGGGTTTTCGATTACACAAATAATTGTCAATCTTCCCACCTCAAATTATTGATTGATAAAATAGTTGAAAAATTGAATATTGGAATTGATGATACTTAAGTACTCAAAAAATTTCAAAAGTGATGTTATCTAATTAAGGGCTACAAAAGTAGCCGTAATAAAATATTACAAATTTGGCTATCCCTGTTGAAAACCATGTAGGTTATACCACGTGAGGTCGAATCGTGCAATTCTATCGGCTGAAATTTGCATTGGAAAAATAATCTTCCGAATACACGTGAAAAAAATGCAATAATTTTTTACTGTGGAAACATAGTAATCGACGATCATACCCGCCACAGTCAAAATTTAATTAATTTAATTTGTAGAACATAATAAAAATTGCGAGCCGGGATAGTAATTAGTGGTAGAATAAGAGTAACATTTAATTTGGCACGAGTAAAAATTCGGTTGAGATAAATCGAATTTGAAATTTGTTGTGGTATGCTCCTCGATTATTATGTTCACATTGTAATTTTTACTTTTATATTTTCTCAGAGTACTGCTCAAGCTTTAAAATTAATGCGGTACTTCGCTCAAGGTTCTCGGTACACAAACGAGCTTGTCAAGTTTTTCAGAAAAACCAGTCGCGCTGCGCGTGCTTAGGATTTTTAATCTGTCAAACGTGATTACTTCGTGTGGTTGCAACGAACCTATTCGGAGATAATACGCCAGCGATACCAAGAAGTTTGAAGAATTTTGAAGCTTTTGTGGTATAATATATGTGACAATTTCCTCAATTATCAGACTGATAATTTCCCTGTAGCCTGTCAATTGTTTTGTAAGTATTTGGAAGATATTCCTCACATTTTGGTGAAATGTGACCCGTAACTCCGAATACTGGACCCTTATTGGCCAAAATCAGAATTGAAGAAATTAACCTTCGAATAGTAATCTCTCCTATGACCATACCCACGTACGAAATGCCAGTGTTGGAGAAATGGGCCAAGCCTGGCACAAGCCTGGGCTTGCCAAGTCTGGGCGCCCAGGCTTGGACCGAGGTTCGGCCATCCCTGGGGACCAGGGCTTGAGTCTTGGGNATGTTTTCTATTTAATTCTCTCCGTGTCGACATTAGTTTTTGCTGATTTTTCCAATGTTTCCAAAAAAGTCAACTCAATTGCAAGATCATTGCAAAATAAAATGTTCCACCACATCACTGGATCAGTTCTTCGGTAAAACCAGACGCTTTCCCCAAGGCATCTGCCATTTTCTTCCACCAAAATGGATTTCTTTTCCCATAAATTTAAAGAATTCCAGTGCAAATTCATATTGATTATCTCTCAGAACTCCAGAGATAGGTACCTCTGAATTTAATTTCTCACATTGTGCCATTATTAGAACGTATCTCACATGGAGACGTCGAGACGGGGGCTCAGGGACCCAATGGTATATAAGGGGGTTGAAATATTTTCACGTCACGTCGTGGATACGAAGGACGTCTGGCGTTTCGCGTTCTCCAACCGCCACTTGCTAACTGTGAATCTCTCATTCGACTGCAGTACTGGTGGTTGAAGGTGTCTTCGTTTTAGATGAGAACGGATGAAAATTCTCGCTGGTAACCCTAGTTATGCTTCATTGCAGCAGACAGTGGTCAGATATTTTCACAATAGATTTCAACTAGTCCTTTCATTGCAGGAAATTTTGCGGCTTGCCTGAGGGTGCTAAATACCGGGGCACCAATGAATCAGTGACAATGCATTCACATGACGATATCAACATTCTTTATACCCAAAGAAAAATGTACTTTTCACCAGTACCGACCCATACGTGGGGGAAGTTCACTTGTGCGATGTTCAAAAAATACTTGTCCCCGGTATTTTTTGTATCCTTGAGTGAAGTACTACCTCTGTTAATCAAGTAGAAATAGTACTGGAATGAAGAAGCTTCACTACTTTCTGCTAGTACTTTTAGTACTTTTCACGAGTACCAAAAGTACTGGTGAAAGATAATTTTTGAACGTCTCTCAAGTCCGTTCATGACTTAATTTCAATACTTTCAATTGATTACTTCATTGAGAAAAGCATGCATTATCGATGGATAAAATGAGCTTTCTTGCTCATTTTTGTATATATAAGTATTCAGGAGAGAATATTTTGTACGCTGATAGAAAGGATTAGTGATTTTTAACGAATGGATTTGGTTGGAAACGAGGGTCTATTTGGTATCACCAATTGTTCATTCGGTAATAGGCAACAAATGCACATTTGAGGAGTCTTGTTTGACTCGCTTTTCACTTTTCAAGTGAACCATTCGTTAATTATTAACGAATATTCATTTGTTCATATTCAACTCTACCATTCGTTAATAGTTAACGAATCTCGTTTGGAATAAATGAATCAGTGTACACTCTAAAAAAAAGTTACTACTCACCAGTACTGAATTCTACTTGGGAGAACTTTTCTTGTGAAAAGTTGGGAAACTACTTGTCCCAAGTACTTTTCATGTCCTTGAGTGAAGTACAATATTTGCTAAGCAAGTAAGAAAAGTACTAGGAGGAAGTACTTTTATTACTTCCTGTCAGCATTTTTCTTACTTCTCACAAGTACTTTTAATGCTTGGAGCAAGTAATTTTTCTACTTCTCGCGAGTACTTTTATAACTTGATTCCAGTACTTTTGGTTGGTTATTTTGTTGGGGAATTTCATATCATTAATTATCATTCTCATTATCGTTCTCATTATCATTATCATTATCATTCTCAGATGACAATGACCAAATTTCATCGAGGGGAGGTTACGATGAGTTTAAAAATCGCGAGATATTGCAGTAAGATTTATCACACATTGATGATTGATTATTTATATATGTTGAAAGACGAAGAATAAGTGGGAAAAAAAATGATTATTTATTGTTTATTTGCCCCCAAGACCTTGAAAATGAAGAAAAATAGCACAGTGTACTCAATTTTTGAGCTACCTTTTGTAAATTTGTCAAAAGATGTCTAGAATAACGGTTTCGAGCTACTTTTTTTTCAAAATTCGACTTCTAAATAGACAATTTCATTCTTTGTCGCATAATGAAATTGCAATTTTCACACAAGATAGCTCAAAAGATTAATACTTCAATTTTTTTGTTCAATATAAAATATAACAATTATTTTGAGAATCATTTTGCTGGCTATTTCGCATGAATATTACCTTTTTTGTTATTAAAAAAAAGGACTATTTGGAAATTAAATTTGGAAAACTTAATTGGTAATTGTTATTCTACACATCTTTTGAAAAATTTTGAAAAAAAAATCTCTGTAGCTCGAGAATTTATTACACTGGACTGTAGTCCAGTACATTTCAATTTTCAAGCATTTGAGGGGCAAACGAACAATAAACAATAATTTTATTTGCATTAATTCTTCGTTTTTCAACGATCTCCATTGTATGATGAATCTTACTGTAATATTCCGCGAAAATCCATTGGTACTGGATTTGAGTACTATTACTACTTGTCTCAAGTATTTTTTCTACTTTTGAGAAGTACAGCTCGGTACTCAGTACAAGTACTTTCAGTACTGATGATGAGTACAGTTGGTACTTGTCACCAGTGCTAATTGTACTTGGAGCATAAAACTTGTATTCAGTCGATTTTCGACTTGGACCAAGTAAAAAAATTAGCTTTTCTCCAGAAACGCCTCGGTACTGAATACAAGTAGTTTTCCTACTTATCAGAAGTAATCTTTTTTTAGAGTGTAGGAAACATCAGTAGATTGTAATTTATATGGGTCCTTTCCAAACTGAATTGATTTCTAATTTTGAGAATCGTAATTCACGTTTTTGAAATTCTGACCGTAATTTACGATCTCAAAAGCGTAATTTACCCGTTTGAAAAAATCGTAAATTACGTTTTCAAAAACGTATTTTACCTTTAGATTTTTCTGTGTGTTCACTTGTGCTCCAACATCTGGATCTTCATTTGTAATCTTGAATGAATTCCTGAAAAAAATTATGAGTACTGGATTTGAGTACTATTTCTACTTATATTGAGCTCTATTGGTATTTTTACACACAAAAGTACTTGCTACAAGTACCGAGGTGCTTCTCACCAGTACCCAGATACTTGACGCATGGTACTTACATCCAGTTCTTTTGTGACTTCGAGGAAGTACAAAATTTTCCTTTTCCCCAGAAACCCCTTGGCACTGGATAGAAGTACTTTTTCTACTGATCAGAAGTAATTTTTTTTCAAGTGTAAAATTCTCATGGTCCTAAGGGTGCTGATGGGGAGAGGCCGTAATAACCAAAATGATGGAAATGAACGGAGAATTTGGTAACGATGACGGACATTTTTCACGTCGAATATTTCTCATGCATCATTTATTTCGTCAAAAAACCTTCACCTCAAACGGCTGACAAAATGAAATAGAAAAGCCACCTAGACGAGCTCCTAAATACCGAATTTAATTTAAATTCCATCGTGTAGAAAGTGCTCTGGAGAATTTCCACTGGGCGACGAAGGTTATAGAACTACCCCATATCCGCGAAAAACGTTCTGGGGAGAGGAAGCGGCGGGTTAGTGTGGCTGTAAAGAAGGAAAAGATCGAGATGGTTGGAAAACGTATACTCTCACTACTGGAAAAAAAAAAGTGACGACGAGAAGAGGTGGAATCTGAAGAAGGGTGAGTAGACGAAGAAGAAGGGCGAGAAAATGTCCTCCGCGAATACTTGCAGAGAGAGGAGGACGGTTGGGGGTCGGCCATTTCTTCGATAAACCGTTATATTCCTGCCCGAACGACTAGAAACGCGCACACGGCGCCGATAAAAAAGGAGAATTTGTTGTACATATCTCTCTCAGTTGTACTCACTAGTCAATTTGTTCCCTCTTTCTCACGCGGGGTGTCCTTTTTCTCTCCTTTTTCACTGTTGCCGCGTCGTTCGCGCGCTATCGGGTCCTGGTCTGGCGGACGGCAGGGGGAAGGGGGGNGGGGGGGGGGGGGTGGATGAGGCGGTTAGACTGGCGGAGGCAAGCAGCAGCAGCAGCAGCAGGAGCCAGAGGTGAGGGTGGTGGGCGCGGACAGGAGAACGGAAAAAGGGGGGTCATGGTGGTGGAATACCCTCCCCCCACCCTCCTTCCCTCGCAGTCGAGCGACGAGAGCAGTATAGAAGCTATCGACGTTTTTACGTAACAAATCAGTCGTAACTGCGCGCGGGTACTGCGACCGTGCGCGGTAGACCGACCAATGGGAGTGCGAGCCGATACTCGATACCCGATCACATCATAGGTTCCCGACTGGCGCCTCTGAATCTGCCGGGTCCAATAGCCAGATAGGAAAAACCCGGCGTACACTGTGTTAACGGAGGACCAGCCGAGAGAGAATGAAACTGGGTGGGAGAGGGTGAGTGAGATACCACCCTTCGACAACGGTGGGGGCATTGCACACCAGGCTGCAGTATTTTTCATTCTTCTTTCGGTTTCACGGCGAACGAGCCGCCATTGGGAATCGAGTCAATAGTTTCAGCAATTTTTTCCCCCCCGAATAAATGCAATTTGAGAAGTTTATAGTATTATAAATCATTAAGCCCACGAAATACATTCGCCTGAAATTTCCACTAAACCACAAGGGTAACCCAATCCCAATATCACGACATAATCTACTGAAAAAAATATAAACCATCTACCCCCCGTATAATCATGTCCCCGTGAAGAGAGACGATTGGAAAGGACCCCGTGTTTCAAGTACAAAAGAGAGGAGAAAGCCAAAGGCGTGAGCATGGAAGGAGAGCTATTCGCGTTTTAATCTATGGACGTTAGCCACGGAGGTGAAAACCCAGACTCTCTTGGTATCCCTCTCCCCCTTGGCCGTACTCTTTTCCACTTCACCTTTCTCTCTCTTTCTTTCTCTTTTCTGTCTCCCCCGCTTTGCCTCGGATTATAATCAACCCTTTTATCCTAGGCTTTCCATGTCGCTAATTTCCATAATTACACAGACGCTAAAATCACAATATCCTCTGCTCTGGCAGAAAGGAGTAACCTACGTGCGCCTCTTCCCCACCCCTCCCCTCGAGCACCCTCCTTTTTCCTCATACACCTAGCCAACACACATTCAACCTATAACCGCCCTTTTCCTCCAGCGGGCGTCGTCGGCAGCCTTTCCTCTCATCCCTTCGACCTCCATCTCCCTCCTCTACTCTTTCTGTTATGTTCCGTCATACGCGATGAGTAGAGGAATACAGTTTTCCCCATGGTGGGGATGAAGTGGCTCGCTGGAGATAAAGGTGCCTCTTTAGCTAGGATGGCGCTCACTCGCATGTTTATGCACTCGTATCCGCGTGGCCGGGCATGGAAGTGCTTGGATAACCACCCAAGTGACAAGCCGGTGTGCAAGCCTACGGGTTCTATACTCCTCTTTTCCATCTCTCTCTCACTTATCGTTTCTCTGTGTATGCCCGCCGCTGCCGCCTCTCGACGAAATTTTGAAAGCCAGCCAACTCGGGAAAGTGGGCTTAAAAGTCTCTCGATAAAACCGGGGAGAGGGTGGAGGGTGAGGTTGCAACTGAGCAGTTGCGTCGGAGAAAAATACTCATGAGATATGTTGTCTTATTTCTCAAGAATTTTTTATGCAGTTTTGTATTCTTCATAGAAATTGTCCTGATAGTTTGTAGGTAATAATAGATTGGAAATTGTTTTCTGTCACTGTGCCAGAAAATCTCGTAGGCGAGGATGGATATGTATGGGATCAACCTGAAAATCTCAAGTATTCATGGATTCCAGGAATCAATTAATTATTCAATTTTTCAGCTTTGATGAGACTGAAAATTTGATGATTAATCGATAAAACTTGGGCGACGTTTTACTCGCAAATTTCATGCTCGATGCGACATTTGGCTTTTGGTAAAAGGTGGAGTGGTGGGATGACGACGAGAAAACGCGGGTTTGTGATGAAGTAAGGGTGAGTGAAGGGGGC
>NW_021680435.1:1171366-1173865 GCF_001412515.2 Diachasma alloeum | reverse complement strand
GGGGGACGCTGGGAGGCTTTCGCTGGGGCTGTATCGAGCGGCCCTCCCACATACATCTATCTCCTCCGACTCGCGTCCCTCCTTGCTCTCTTGCACCTCTCCTCCTAGCCCTCTTTCAACCCACCCGACGCCGTTCACTCTCCTATCTTTCCCTCTTTTCCCTCCGACATTCGTGGCCTTTCCACCTCATCCCTCTGGCCGCCCGTTCACTTCCTCCTCCCTCCCCTGTCCCCGCTTTGCTCGCCGAGGCTCAGCATCCGTCTTTCTTCTCAACCCACTGCAGCCCTCTGAACCCCTACCCGTTTGGCTTACCTCTGCGCCTCACCTAACCTGCATCTCTCTTTTTCTTCTCTTATCCGTTCCCCGGTGGACCACTTCGGTTTTTTTCCCTCTTTTCCATTTCGTTTCTTTTTTTCTTTACAGTCTTTTTGGCCGTTACGTATATCTTGTTCTCTATTCGTACTGAAGGTTTTGGTCGTTGAACGCTTTCCACTTGTCCTGAACCTTTTTTTAGGTTAGGATGCAGACGGTTTGAGTCGAAAACCTGCAGACGGTTGGTAGTGTTACCCATTCAAATTTCGTGTGAGGCAAGTGATTTTCTGAAGGTTATTCTGCCAATCAAGAAATTGGTCGGTTCATAACGATTTCATCGATGTAAGGGAGAGTGCACTGATAGAACGGATTAGTTATTTTTAACGAATGGATTTTGGTTGGAGGTTAGGGTCTATTCGGTCTCACCAAATGTTCATTCGTTAATAGTTAACGAATGTATATTTGAGGAGCCATGTTTGACTTGACTTTTGCCATTCAAGTGAACCATTCGTTAACTATTAACGAATATTCATTTGGTCATATTCAACTCTACCATTCGTTAATAGTTAACGAATCTCGTTTGGAATAAATGAATCATTCTATCAGTGTGTGCAGGAAGAACTTTTTCGAATTTGGATTCAATATTGAAAATGGTTATCCTCTTTGGTAACTTTGAAAAAATATGAATGCTTCACAAATGTCCCCTCGATCGAGCGATATGGACGATCAAATACGGTGTATTGGGCTCAACAGTCACTTATCATAGTATATTCTCTCGAACACGCATGGAATCAGTACGTGAGAAAGCCAGAAATTTTCAATATTAAAACTACGGAGTAGAATTTCAACTCTTGGGGAGACATTTCCGTAGCGCGTATTCAAGTTATTATATCTTTGCTGCATCACAAGAACCTAATTGATAGTTTTTAATAAATTTGTGCCTCACAAATTCATGTCCAAATAATAGAAGCAAGGAACGGTCACAATTATTATGGTTCTACGTTTCGTGCAAATTTTTTTAGACATGAAGCTTGATTTTCTAATCACATTATCATTTTAAACTGAAGCCGGGTAAAATTGAATTATTGGTAGTGATTTTCAGAAGCGCGATATTGAATTCGATTTGAGTGGGGAAAAATGTTAAAATTCCAAATTGTATTAAAAATCCCACGAGATTTCAAATTTTTGAATAGCAGACTGAATTCTCTAACTTTCTTAAACGCTCATCCAAATCATGAATATTCATTTCCACATTAAACTGAATTTTCACTCACAGTTAGTCGAATATATCTAGTAAAGTTTTCCAGATTTTTATTACATTTCATGGAATAATTGAGTCGAACTTCAATTAGTTCATAAATATTTTTATAAAATTGTGAATTTTCAATTACAAAAATCTTTAAAATTTTAGGGGAAGTGTTACTTGATCAACATTTCCAGGAAATATATCGGGAATTTCAGTCCAAATTTGTGAAGAGGATATTCCCTGTCAGTGTGATGCAATGAAATCTTCCTTTAAAAATTGCTATCAACTTTCTTTATCTCCTCTGTTTTAGAGTTTCTTCCTGAAGGCAACTACTGAGCATCGGCCTTCATCGACAGTTCCACTGACCTCTCCCCTCCAAAAAAGACCTAAAACTCAAAACGATTCAAAAGTCCACAACTATCCACCATCGCAGCCCCGAACGAAAGCGAAAGTAACCGCCGTCTGCAATACCGAGTAAGTAAAACCAACAAACTTTGAATTTTGAAACGAATCAACATCTTACGAGATACTCCCACGGAAATGCAAGAGCACCCACAAAGTCCAAGGTCGTCACCTCTAATTATCAACTTCATCCCACCGTCATATATCAAATTATCCCTCGCCCTTTCCCTCCCCTCTCCCCGTATTAAATTCAAACCTTCAATTGGAAACCTCCACCTGATCCTTCCAGATCGATTTTCATTTCAATTAAACCCTGTATCTATTTTCCTCGTTTTCATCTAAATATATACGAGTGAGAGTGAGACTAGAGTATCTATACCGAGAGAATAGTCTCAGATACAGTAAAAGTGAGAGGAAGATACGGGAATACAGAGGGCTCCAAGGGAGGAGGCGATGGAACGCCGCTGGGAGGTTGGTGGTAAAGAGGGTGGCAAGACGGGGGATAGAAATGGTAGTCGACTGGTAACGTCGAATGGCGC